>NC_133774.1:14364112-14463081 GCF_003597395.2 Chelonoidis abingdonii
GCTTTCCCCTCATCCACAGAGCCAGTTATCTCCTCATAGAAGTCAATTAGATTAGTCAGGCATGACTTGCCCTTGGTGAATCCATGCTGACTGTTCCTGATCACTTTCCTCTCCTCTAAGTGCTTAGAATTGATTCCTTGAGGACCTGCTTCATGATTTTTCCAGGGACGGAGGTGAGGCTGATTGGCCTGTAGTTCCCTGGATCCTCCTCCTTCCCTATTCAAAGACGGGCACTACATTAGCCTTTTTCCAGTCATCCGGGACCTCCCCCGATCGCCATGACTCATAGCTGTATTGCTGTTCACTGCAAATCAAAACTCCCTGCTACTGATGCAGACTAGCTGATGGATCTTAAAGGTCTTCTTCCCTTGGAAAAGCTACTTGCAAAATCAGAAAAAGCTGAGGAATTTCACTTAACTTCAATACAAAACACTTGTTTAGCCAATGGATTCTGGCCAAATTCTGTCCTCATTTACACTTGTGCAAGCACACAGACAAAGGTGTATCTGAAAGCAGAAGGTCTAGGCTCCATTCCAGTTCCTCCACAGTCTTTCTGTGTGACCTTGAGCAAACTGCTTAGGATAAGAAACTTGCAGCCCAGCAGGAAGAGGAGTTAAGGTGGCTTTGAATCACCTTTGTGCCATCCCAGATCTGGGCTGCTGTGGAGGGCAATGAGGTCCTTGGAGTAACTTAGCCATGGAGGGCTCAGCAGCCTGTTCCCAGCTACCTACAGACAGCAGTGCATCCTGGAATCCCTGTGAAGCTATGCACTGCAGCCCTTCCTCTTTCTGCCTCTGAGATGCCCCTCCTGGCTTTGGTCCGGGCTCTGGTACATCTGCTATACCTGGGGCTTGTGGCAGAGGTCTCATAGGGCAGTACAAGCTGCCTTGAACAAAGTTTGTGCCATGGGGACTTCTTCCCAGCCAGATATAGACCTTTAGCGCTGCTGCAGGACTGTAAAAGGGCTGTCTTGCAGGGAAGAATCCCTCCCTTAATCTCTCTGGGCCACAGTTCTCCATCTGTGAAATGCAGATAATAGTGCTTCCTTTCTGTCTTGTCTTCCCACACTGGCTTTCTAGAATCTCTGCATTTCCATTCAGAGAAACATGTTTCTACTGTATCTTGATTTCATTTTGTTCTGTAACTGGAGTCCAGATTTTTTTGTTTTCCCAAAAAATAATTGCTTACAGTTAGACATCTAAGACGTTGGATGTATTTAGACATCTAAGTAATAGACCTGATTTTCAATGGAGTTGTTGGGTGCTCAGGACATTGGAAAATTGGGTCACTTATTTAGATGCCAAGGTAAAGACTTAGGGGCAGATTTCCGAAAGTACTTAGGTGCCTCCTAGAGATGCAGATAATCAAAGGGCTCTGTTGATTTCCATGGGAATTAGGCACCTAATCTACTTAGGCACTTTTTGAAAACCCTGCTAGGCCCCTACGTGTATCTTTAGGCACCTAAATGCCTTTGTAAATCTGACTACTTACTTTGAAAATGTTGCCCTGAATGACTTCCTCAAGTATTTAATAGTCCATTTGATGTCTATAATTACCCCTTTCTCTTAGTATAGCTTGGAAATGGGTCCCACATTCCACTGAGCACTTCCATTTCATTCTCTACTGTGCTGATTACCTTTTTATAAGATGCATTTTGAGTTTGATCTAGGATCCATTCCCTTTCAGATGTGCTCTTTATATCCTTTCAGCATCCAGGGCCTTGGCATACGGTTCCTTACATATTATTTATCCAATGTTATTGAGTAGCTTGCCAGGATCCAAAGAGCTGAAGAAGCAGAAATACTTTCTTTTGTCAGGTTGTTCTTGTAGTGCTGTAATAGAAGACATAACAAATAAATATTAAGAGCTTCTCCCACTATTTGAAATTAAATAATTTGAAATCCATCATTTCTAGCTACTGAAAAAATTACTACGCGTTCTCTTCTTACTGACCTCTTACATACTAGAATCATATTCTTCAGCGTCCTCTTTTCCAGTCTCTCCATACTTATTTCCTTTAATCTGCCATCATAGTTCTGCCTTTTTATGACAAACTTTGTGCATGGGATGCCGTCTCCATCCCAGTTTACAAACTCGCCACCCTCTCTTCATTCAAGTCACCCCTAAAAATCTCGCATCTTTTCTGACACCACAAGTGACTTAGGGAATTACTAATTTTTAGATATATTTTTATAACTATATTTTAATGCGTCTTGTAAAGCATCCTCCTGGATCTGTCTGTCTGTAGAAGTTCAAAGCTATATGCAAAATTCCAGCTGTTATCTAATCAATGCCATGTAGTATTTTGAAAACTGTGAATGGGGCTTAGCCTCTTGCATGCCTAAGGCCTGGTCTACACTGGGGGTGGGGGTGGGTTGGAATTGATCTAAGTTATGCAACTTCAGCTACATGAATAACATAGCTGAAGTCGACATACTTAGATCTACTCACCTTGGTGTCTTCACTGTGGTAAGCTGACAGCTGATGCTCCCTCGTCAACTCCGCCTGCGGCTCTTGCTCCAGTGGAGTAACGGAGTCGACAGGAGAGCGCTGGGCGGTCGATTTATCGCATCTTCACTAGACATGATAAATTGACCTCTTCTGGATTAATCACTCTGGAGGCAAGTGTAGACATGTCCTAAATGACTTTTGAAAGTGAAACTTAGGCCATGTCTGTGCTACAAAATTATGTTGATCTAACTTCTATCTACATACAGCCACCGCAGTGATTAAATCTCTTGTGTGTGTGCACATTTGGCTCCTTGTGTCAGCAGCATGTGTCCTCACCAGGAGCGCTTGTATCAATTGTACACCTCTACACCGATATAAAGCGACCCAATATAACACAAATTTGGATATAACGTGGTAAAGCAGTGCTCCGGAGGTGTGGGGCTGCGCACTCCGGCGGATGAAGCAAGTTCGATATAATGCGGTTTCACCATAACTAGGTAAGATTTTTTTTTTGGCTCCCGAGGACAGCGTTATATCAGGGTAGAGGTGTATTGTCAGTGGGCAGAATTGGGCTACAGCTGCCGAAGGCCAGAAATAGTCGACATAAGCAACACAATGTGTATGCTGACACTGGATCGATCTAATTACATTGACAGTGACCGGGAGGTGGTGCTGCTAAGTCAGAGTAGAGAGGGACTTACATTGGTGGGAGCCAAATTTAAATGAAGACACTTTCAGAGCTAGGTCAATGCAAAGCAGCCTATGTTGACCAGACCATAGGCTCCTAAGTCACATAGGCACTTTTGAGAATTTTAGCCAGGAACTGCTTCCTTTGTTTGATATGAGGCACTCAGCACCTTGCAGGACTGGGTAAAGGGAGATTCAACAACATAAACCTGATTTGTGAAATAGCCCATCTTGATCTGCTGTATTCAACAATAAGGATTACAGGAGATCAAGTTAGACTTAACCATAGTATGTTGTTCCTATTTTCTGGCAGATATTCTGGTCATATGACCAAATAGATAATATGTCTAGCAGCCACCAATCATTCTAAGCATCTTGAACCACCTGCCTCTGCGATATAATGGAACTTGTTTGTATTATACCAAAAAAAAAAGAGAGGTTTTGAAAATCCAGATTACAATAAGCACATGGTCTTTATAACTGTGGTGCTTGTATAATTGTACCATACCTCTCCCAGCGAAGGAGGGGTTAATTCATCTGATAACCCTCTTGCCTTTTAATTAGTTACTAGCTTGTAAAACCTCATTGGCATCATTCTACTCCGCCGCTTCCAGAATCTTAGACACACTTACTTGTGCTGATCCTCCCTAGTGTCTTGGATAATGTGGCTTTCATGATGCATTCCTTTTCCCATCTGCTCTGACAAGAGAAAAGAAAGATTGAACCCTTAGGGCTGAATTCTAATTTTTTTTTTCTCTACTGACTCATGTGTCCCTTCTTCACTGCTGCCCATGGCAGATCTTATGTTTGTTTCAGTAGTTGTGCACTCTGTATGATTTTCTCTTGATCAGACCCACCCTGATTGCCCACTCCCCATGCTGAAAACATGATGAGAAGGGGTATGCTGAAATGGATAGAGAACTTGGACAGGAGCATTAATTATATGATCATGGTTATTTCATTTTCTTGATTGAAAAAGGCTGGGGAGATGTGCCCAAATTGCATCATTCCCCTCTTCTTCAGGTCCCCGGGATGTCATCTTGGGGCTCTGCAGGGATTTTGGAGGGTGAAGCTAGGCAGGGTTGGAAGCGGAGTCTGGGGATGGTCTATTAGCTATCACCCCCTTCAAACCTGTAAAAATTCTCTTGGGATTTTACCAGGGATATTCACGTTGCTCCTTAAACATTCCTTGTCTCTGTGTCTTCTACCTGCCACAAAGAGGGAAAAGCCCAGGAATTGCCAGGTGACCGTTGAAGCCGGGAGCTTAGTGGGCACAGAATTTAGTGCAGATTTCACACCCAGATCCACTTAGGTTCAAGGACATCCATAGAGTTAAACAGCCACATACCTCTCTCCTCATTTGTGACAGTTAGAAACGCCTAGCTTTTTACCCAGAAAGAAATTCTGGATAAAACTTTAGAATTGCTTTGTAATTCAAGTATACAAAGGATTTATTATGAGGGCGTTTTTGATGGCTTCTACATGGAAAGTAACTGCTATTCTCTCCACTGGGGCCTAAAAAAATGAATGGTCTTTTGGAGAAAGCACTTGGAACCCAGTCTAAGAAACCATTATCTAAGTCAGTGGATGATTCTTACTATGCATCTGTTACCCTTGTTGAAACAAAAATCTGTGTTTTTCTTCTTGCCTCTGCTACTGACTTGGCATGCACTCTTGGACAAATCACTTAACTGCTCTGTGCCTCCGTTTCCCCCCTTCTGTAAAGTTGGTATAACATCTACCACACTGGAGTGTTGTGATGCTTAATTAAATAACACTGTAAAAGTGCCTGGGTATCTTTTGTATGGAGCATGCCATAAAAATCTGTAAAGTGTTGTTAATATGATGATTCATGTTGTTTCTAAGTGGAAACAAATGGCTCAAAGGGAAAAAGTGGTAGTATTGTAGGGATAACATGAACCCAGGAGACATGAGTGATGCAGTTCTCATCATCAGTTTATCAGGGCCAGTGATTTTTATGTCCTAGCCTGAGCTGGGATTTGCTATTTTCTTTCTGTTTAAATCTTTAGTGGGGTTTTTAAAAAATTTGTTCTGTTCAGACTTGATTGTAAGCTGCCTTTTTGTGCTATGTTTGTACATAGGGTGACCAGATGTTCGGATTTTATAAGGACAGTCCCAATTTTGGGGGCTTTTTTCTTATATAGGCTCCTATTCCCCCCCACCCCCATCCTGATTTTTTTACACTTGCTATCTGGTCACCCTATTTGTACAGCACCTTGCGCAGTGGGGTCCTGGACGATGACTGGGGCTCCTAGACCGTGACTGAGGCTCCTATATGTGACTGTAATACATGTAGTTAATAATAATAATAAACTCTTAGGGAGAGGAGAAGGAGGTTCTGTGCCTGGATGACTTTTGGTGTTGGGCTGTGGTAGTTGATTTTGCCAGTTTATGGAATTCCCATCCATCCATCTCACCTTTCAATTATATGGAAGAAACCAGAACAAACTCAAACAACGCTAAAGCGACCCCCTTGCAGTGCATCCCATTGGCTTGCTGGTAGGATCCATTTCTAGCATAACCAGCTTCTTTTACAAGTTGGACAGCATTAAACCATTGCTTTTTGACCACATCTAATGCTTTCCATGAATAAAGCAGGAAAACTCTCTCCAGCAGCTCAGTAGCCGTTTCCATAACCAGCAGTTTAAATCATTCTAATTGTTTTTACAAAACTAATCTGTGCAGGCAGATAAATAGATAAAGTACGTTGGTGCTTTTCAAAAATACCGTAGATATGTTGCTGATGCTTTTCTATCAGTTAATTTTCATAAAAGGTCATTAATGATGTGCGCACTGAACCAGAGGCCCTGGATTAGAGAGTGAAAGTATCTCTGAGTGAATGACGAGCAATGCTCAGGGGTCAGCACATTACAGAATGATTCTCTTTAATTATTTACATCCATCTATCTATTGTATAGCAGGCTTTGGACCTGCTGCAAGGCATTTCTGCCTCCTTTTTACTAATCTGAAGGTCCTGTTTTGTTGCCCAGGAACCAAATTAATTTAAATAAAGCTTGTCTAAAACAATAACTTCTTCCTACTTCTTTTGATCAAAAAAGACCAATGCAGTCTTTCTGTATTAGAGCAATTCTACATGACCTTGAATAAAAAGAGTTCTACAAGATATAAGTAAATCCTGGTGGATACATTCTGTTAATATCCTTTGAGTATAGATCACATACTTTGGCATAAAGATGTAGGTAGGTAGAGCAAAATTGGCAACTGCATTATCAGCATCAACAATGAAATAGTTGCTGCTTTTTCCCCAAAACTTTCCACTTGCTGCATCTGCAGCAACTTATAGCATTAAAGACCAGTTGGCATTAACTTCTAAGACTCCATTATCTGGGGTTATTGTCTTGGCTGTTTAAGTACTTAAAATACGTTTTGTCAGTGTGATGTTGATGCTAATTGCTGTTGGAATACCTGTAGGATAAGCTGGATACACCAACCATCGCATTCATACTGATATATGCTAGTCTGGTCCTGGTGTAAAATACAATATGGGCTCAGTTGCTGTTGGATTCTTTCATCTAATTTTAAAAAAAGGCACTAAATTAGCTAGAAGGATAATGATTAGGGTAAAAAAAAACATTTTTCATAGTGGGTTCCAATTTTTTTTGGCCATTATTGGCATAATTTTGGTTACTTCTTTAAACAGAAGGTAATTGGAATTGTTGACAATACAAGTTTTCTTACATAAATAGCAGTAGAGAGAGCATCAGAGAGAAAAGATAAGAAAATAAAGCAATGCATTTTGAGGCATTTTGAGTTATGTGTTATTGCAAGGATACAGAAGAAAACTAATGAAATAAATTGTGAGTAACATTGAATACATATAATAAGTGTAAAGAAAATTATAAGGCTATATACCTCAAATGTCTGTAATTGTGACATTAGAAAAATTAAACCAAGAAAGATCCTGTATAGAAACTTTGTGACTGAAGCCAGTATATATATTTCACCATCACTATAGTTTCATAAAGAAATACCTGCTCCAGTAAGATATAATTTTAAATACTGAAAATGCTGCAAGATTTTTTTAAGCAGTCTGTTTTGCTCAGTGATGCAAGTGCTATTAATAATATTAACAAGCTACATGCACTCATGATTTGGAGATAAACCTACAATAATACATAATTTCTAAATTTAATACAATGGACTCCAAAAATACTTAAATTTAATGCAAAAAGGCTTTTCAGTGATACTGCAGGTCATTGCCTTATCACATTAACACCTGCCATCTTCTGAAGAACTCTCATATCAACTGCCTCCAGACTTCTGATGTCTGTTTCATTTAATGCAGCTGCTTCCAGGTCATAGAATAAAACTGTTAATACACTGGTTTGATAAATTTTTAGTAATGTTTTTATCAGTCCATAATTTCATCAATTTCTGTGCAGCACTTTTAGCTAAAGCGTATCTCCTTTTTACCTCATTCTTGATGAAACATTGTCATTGATCAAGATTCCTAAGTACACATGCGCCATTACTAATACTTCTTAATATGTTTGATTTTTCCCCAACCTCTTCCTGGTCTCAAACAGTCAGATACAAATCTGTGTCAAAATAGCAATAAGGACACATCTTAAACCTACAATAGAAGAAGAAAGAAACTTGGAGAATATGTGGCCGGTATATACTTTAAACATCCCCAATCATCATCTTATCTCCATCATTAACCTTAAGCATCCATTTTCTCCTGTTGATGTCCAACTGCTCATATCCTTCTGCATTTTTAATGACTCCTCCATCCATCTTCAGTCACTCTTGACACTCTTTCTTCTGTTAAATATCTCACACACCAAGGTGTTTCTCCTGGGGAAGAGGAGCATCCTCAAACACAAACCCACCACCTCTGAGACAGGAAGTGAGAGAGAACTCCCATATGCCTCCGTTGTTTGTACTTTGGCATCATTCTTGATCAATGAACTCTCCTCTTTCCACTCTCCTGAGTCTGTAAGTCTGCTTCACGCTATCTGAGCAACATAGCTCATGTGCACTACAGCCTTGACCCCCTCCCCTCCGTACTGGATTCCTTATCCAGACCTTCATCTCCTCTTACTTTGTCCACTTCAGTTCGCTCACTCCATCAGTCTTCACCATGTCCCAGCTCACTAGACTCTAGGATGCACAGACAGTTGCTGCACAGATTCTCACAAGTACAAAGAAGCAGGGTGACATCACCTGTTCTTCACATAACATCAATTGCTCCCCATTTTCTTCAAGAACCTGTATAAAATTTAACCTCATTTTGAAACCACTCATGGATTGGCTCCAGACTCCTTTATGGATCTTGTCTGTTTCTACTGCTCTTCTTTGTTTTTGTGCTTATCTAGAGCTGTCATCTTCTATGTTCTTTCAGAGTCTCAACGTTGGTACCAAAACCTCTGCAGTTCTTCCCAGATGGAACAGCCTTCCAGTATTCTCTACTTCATTTACTACATCTTGAAGTCAACAAATGAGTAGGGAGCACATTTCCAAAAGAGCTTACATAACATAGGAGCACAATTCCCAATGGCTTTCAATGAGACTTGTGTTTGTAAGTCACTTAGGCCCAGAAGTGGTGTGCCAAGTCTTCATTTATTCACTCTAATTTAAAGTTTGGCATGCCAGTAATATATTTTCATGTTTTCAAAAGATCTCTTTCTATAAGTCTATAATATATAACTAAACTATTGTTATATGTAAAGTAAATAAGGTTTTAAAAATGTTTAAAAGCTTCATTTAAAATTAAATTAAAATGCAGAGACCCCCTCGCCCCCCGGACCGGTGGCCAGGAACGGGCCAGTATGAGTGCCACTGAAAATCAGCTCGCGTGCCGCCTTTGGCACGCGTGCCATAGGTTGCCTACTGCTGGCCTAATTCAAATCTGATCCTGTTACGTACTGAGCCTCCTTGACGACCATTGACTTCAAGGGAAGCACCTTGCAGGAGGTGCTGAGTACCTCACAATATCGGACCCTCCGACACACCACTGATCTGAATTCCCATTGAAGCAAATGGAAAGACATCTGTGGCAGCTGGATCAAGCCCCATTACAGTAAAAGCCAATGTAGGGTATATCTAAACTGCAATCCAAGGCATGACTGCAGCATGGGTAGATATACAGGTGCTAGCTTTACCCACATCACTAAAAACAGCAGTGTAGATGTGGCAGCATAGGCTTAGTATGGGCTACACGAGCATGCTGAGGACAGTAGGTGTGTACTCTCCTTCCTTGCCAGGGCTGAAGCCTGTGCCCCCACACCTATACTTCTTTGTTTCGCTGTGCTAGTGTGGGGAAAGCTACAGCGGTTACGTCTACTTGTGCACTCTGAGATGTGATTGCAGCACTGTCGATAGACCCTGAGAGAAGAGACATTCGGCCTTGGAGCTTTGTAAACTCTGCCATGCTTTCACCAAGTAAATATAATTAAAAATCAATAACATAGCCTGCTTCTGAAGCTCATTTCTGGAAGCTTGTTAACTCGGTATTATCATTCCCCTCCCCCATGTAATTCCTTTCTCTCTCTCTCTCTCTCTCTCTCCCCTTTTTAGTTATAAATGAATGCATTTTGTAAAAGGAAAATGGAAAATACAAATAGATGGTGGTTCTTCCCCTCGGAGAAGACTGATGGGTACAAAGCATCTGTGTAAGTGTTTAATGTGTCAGTTTCCTTTCCAGACCATCGTTTTGTTGCTGATGAGGGACTTCAGTGTGATCGTGGTTACTGCTGCTTTATTGAAAGGGACCCTGTGAACGTTCACCCTGGGAAAATGCGATCGGTGCCTATGCTTTCCTTTCATTAGCATCTGCTCACGTGTCCAAAGGCAGCAGCCATTCTTGGCGTGCATTCCCCTTTTTCCTTCCAAACTGGCCACTTCCTCGTCAGAGACTCCAGTCTGAATAAAACAAGCCCCTGGAATGATCTCAGTGCACCATATGAGGTCATCAAAGGAAATTAATAGGTTACTACTTACCAGAGATGATGATTGATGATTCAGACCCATAGAAACAAGAGATGGAAAATACCTGTGTGGTTCTCTCATCTACCCTTTGCCAGTGCTAGATTGTTCCTTATAGCAGTCAGTCCCGTATTCTTTGGGCCATCATGCCAATTCACCAGACTGAGTCTTGATGGGGAGATTATCAAAGGGGAGTTAGCCAGCACCTTTGAAAATCTTCTTGGAACTGTATAAAATAGAGGCTCTACCCACTAGATGATACCACATAATCCAGCTAGTGCTATTTAGGGAAGGAATGGAAGTTGGGAAGTGACCTCATTTCGGGCCTCAGCACAGAGGCAGATCATTACACTAGGTGGAGGAAGCCTCTCTTACAATACCAGTGTGGTATGCATCATCTCCATTAGGAACCACTGATGTCTAGTGGGTGAAATTCCTCCAAGGTCTAGGCACTATGTAAGCCTGAAGGTTTAAATGCCATTTAAATGGTGCACTGGCCTCAGGCTGGCCCTCTGCCAAGGGGTGAATTTGTGCCATTCATGGAGAATACTCATGCTGAGCTATCAGATTACAGATTAATTGGGCTAGGTTTATGCTATGTTTTTCGCTACAATGTACCTTTATACTCAGTGAAAAACAGAACTCAATATTGCGGCAAGGTTTGAGTTCAGAGCTCTGCACTCATCAGTGGCAATGTCTTTTCAGTCTGTGATGTCATGTTGATCCAAGATCACAGGAGAATTCTATTGAGGGGGGAAAAAAATCCAAAGGTCTCCAATATATGATGCTGCAGAAGGAGATTGCCCAAGCAATAGATCCCACTCAGTGAATGATCACACTCTACATCCCCAGACAGTCCAGTCTTTCCTGCATGGATCCTAACCCTAGAGCGAGTCCTCTTGGGAAAGGCATGCAGTACGGTGCAGTGTTGGTGAGTGACAGTGTTTCACATGGGGAGGATGAGATTTCTGTGTGGAGGGTCCATATGAATGAATGTGTATACCTGGGGGAGAGGATCTAGCCTAAAGGGAGGTCTGTCTCATAGTAAATAACTAACTGGCAAGGTAGGATGGTCTTTTTGTTGAGGCACAGGGCTGAGAGTTAGGACATCTGGGTTCTTCTCCCAGCTCTGCTCCAGAACAGCCTTTGCCATCTTCAGCAGGTTGCTTTACCATTCTGTGCCTCAGTTCTCCATCTATAATGGGGATTGTCAGGCGGTCTGGAGAGGATTACAAACAGGGGTGCTGACCTCAGTGCAGACTGCTATAAATCAGGGTATGGACCCCAAAGTGATTGTGTGTTCTGTAATTAGATTTACCGATCAAGTGTGAACTCCTCAAGCACTACAATAGCTGTGCCATGGAGACACAGACAGAGCCGGCTCTACAGTTTTTGCCCCCCAAGCAGCTCGTCAAATTGCCGCCGTGGGCGGCAGGGGCAGTCCGTGTGTCCTTAGGGCGGCAGGCACGTTTCCGCTGCGGCGGCAATTCGGCGGCAGCTTCTATGTTTAGCTGAAGCCGCCGCAGAAATGCGCCTGCCACACTAAGGGCACACAGACTGCCCCTGTGGCGGCAATTCAGCGCGCTGCTTGGGGGCAAAACAAGGGGGACTGCCACCCCTTGCAGATTGCCATCCAAGCACCAGCTTGGAATGCTGGTGCTTGGAGCCGGCCCTGGACATAGACAGTCCCCTTGGGCATTCTGGCCTATCCTGCCACCCAGGCAACCCTGCCTTTGTTATATGCAGTTCCTTACACCAAAAATTACAATAATATTCAGGTTACTCCCAGTCCCAAAGGACTATTTACCCCATATCAATTGCACTTTAAATCTCTCACCAAAGACAACACTTGTAGCCAATCCTATATTAAACTAACAAGTTTTATTAAACAGGGAAAAGAAATGTGTTATTTACAAGGTTAAAGAAAGTGTGTATACAGACACACACACACACATATATATATGAATTAGTATTTGGTTCCAAAAGGTAATAGAAGCAGCTGTAATGTGCATATGCCCTTCAGGGCTAACTGAAGCTAAGCAGCTTGGGGATCCCTTGCTTATGCTTAGAAATTTTGCGACTTCCAAATTTCAAGTAGCACAGTGCTACAGATCCTTCTGGTCAGGAATTTTATTCCCTTCTTCTAGAGTTCAGACTATGATGGGCTGATGGTTTGTGCAGGCCCCCTCTTCATGAGTGTGGAGGGAGCAATCAACAAAATCTTTTGTTTCCTGACGTTCCACAATGGTATGGTTTGTTGTTTATAGGCATTCTTTTGTTGGGCAGGAGATGACACCTCATGTGGTACACTAGTATTTCACACTTGGTAATGCTTGTCTCCAGACTGGGAGGGTTTCCAGTTTCACAGCAAGAACTTTTATAGTTACAAAGCGTACACTTAAATATTTACCTTTATAACATGGGATACTGACATTATAAGTGAGATTAATACAGGCAGCAACTCACAAGCATTTCATAAAGTCCAAACACTAAGCACATGTCTATAACTCTAATGCCTATTTTAACAATGCTAACATCCACTTTAGCCAGACTGGTTTCCAGCTATTCATTTGTCAGTGCTCAGTGAGGCCTAGGGGCCTTGGCATGAGCTGGTAGCTGGTCTGCTAGTGTCACAGGGATAATACTTCTCTGCTATACCAGGGATGTTGCAAGGCTACATTCATTAATACTTATTGAAGTGTTTTGATGTCCTCAGAGGGACAGTGCTAGAGAAGTAATTATTTATTAATTAACTCATTGAAGCTGTGGGCAGCAATATTACCTGTATTGCTTCTTTCCTGAGTGTTTAATTCAGGCATTGAACACTTATTTTGAATCTTAGAAAGTAATTACTGAGGGCTGGTCTACACTACGGGGGAAAATCGATCTCAGATACGCAACTTCAGCTATGTGAATAATGTAGCTGAAGTCGAAGTATCTCAGACCAAATTACTCACCGTCCTCACGGCACGGGATCGATGTCCGCGGCTCCCCATGTCGATTCTGCAACTCCGTTCGGGTTGGTGGAGTTCTGGAATCGATATAAGCACTTTCGGGGATTGATATATCACATCTAGATGAGACGCAATATATCGATCCCCGAGCAATTGATTGCTACGCGCCGATACGGCGGGTAGTGAAGGCGTAGCCTGAGTTGAAGGGTCATCTGGAGGTGATGGGTGTTTGGTATTTGAATGAAACATTCATAAAAGGACAACTGCAGGTAACATTTCTTCCAGAGACAGAAACTTGGTGTCCTGGTACCTTTGTCAATGGCAGGGGTGTCTAACTTTGCAGCCACGCTAAGTTCCTATATGGGTAGCTCAATGGGATACAGTCCTAGTCTTCATTTCCTGCTCTCTTTGGTTGTATACTGTTGATATGAGGTGTTAAATGGTGGCCACATTGCAATAGGGAGGCGACTGCATTTCAGTGGTGAAGTGATCCCTATGTTTTCAAAGCACTGGGAGATGTAAGGCGCTACATAAATGCAGGATAGAGATGGTGGTAGAGTATTCTCTAATCTTCAAGCAGTTAGGGCCTGATCCACATCCCATTGAAATATATGGACTGATTTTACATTGATTTCAGTAGGTGTTGGATCAGGCCTTAATTGAACAACTGTATGGTATGGGCTAGTACCGAGAGACATTTTAAGGATTTGCTTCTCTATTTAGAGGTAAAACATTCAATAAGTCTCTAAGGAAATGGATACGCTGCAGCTGGAAGCATGTCTCCCAGCCCAGGTCGAGAGACAACTTGAGCCGAGTTAGCATGTAGCACCCTATGGGGGCTGTGGAATGGGCAGTGCCACAGGCTCGCCTCCTGAGGACAAGCCTGCCTGACCCCCTGGGTCTGTGCCTCTGCCCAGGCGACCACTTCCCCGCCGCTAGCTTGAGCAGAGCTGGGACGCGGCTGTGTAGCTGGGCTGGGAGGCACCCTCTCAGTTGCAGTGTTAGACCTATCCTAAAAGTCCTCCACATTCATTGATAAATGCACACAGAAATCAGTGATGATGAGTACCGGGTCCAATCCTCTCCTACATGGAGGACCAGCACCAAGCCTATGCAACCATTTCAGTCCTATTGAAGCTGTGAATTCCACCATAAATAATCTAACTATACATAATAATAGATGGCTCATGAATGTATATTTTGCATATCGCAACACTAGGGGCCTGATACTCACCTCTGTCTCTCTTTGTGCAAACACCTACCAACACCCATCCCTCTTCCTTATCTCCCTCCCAGTGTTGGGGCCCCTCTGTAGGTGTAGGGTTAACTAGCTTCAATTTGGAAGTGTCATGCACACATAAGAGAAACAGCATAATCCCAGGCCTTTGCCATTAAGCTTTTCCCGTCTCCTTTTCTTTTGTTAAAGCCAAATGAAACAATGTAATTAGCTTGTTACAATTAAAGTGACTCGACTGGATAAATTGTAATCACCCAGATTGAAGTTAGGCATCCCTGCAGGTCCCGGCCAGCGCAGCTGAGCTGCCTCATTTGCATAATTAAAATATACAAATGATAATGGATTTTGTACTCAATTTCCAGCGGCTGTAAATTCGAGAAACTATGAAATTAGAATAACTGCAATGGAGCCTGCCTTGAGGTAATGAGGATGACAAGTTTTGACAGTAGGGGTGTTTATAACACTAGTTTCTTGCTGCAAAATAAATAAGTACAAAAAAGATTAGACAGCGATATTAGTTAATAGTTCCACGGGCACTGGGAAAAGGAGATAGACTGGTGATTACCTCTGCAAATTTACCCTACCTTTTTGACAAGCTCTCTCCTAACCTTAGGGGACACCTTTCGCCTGATTATGAGAAATTGTGAATGAATTAAATGCATAAAAAGGGTTGTCACAGATAGACAAACTCAGGCAAAAGAAATGAAATTAGTCTTGCCATTTTAGCTTGCAGAAGGAGGGGGAGAATGGGGGAAAGGCTGTGAGAAGGGTTTTAATAATCATGGAAAAGGAAACAGAGTGTCCTGGCAAATCGATCTAGGCTGACTTCAGAAAAAAATGCGACTTCCTTGGGATTCAAGGCTAGAGCTAGCTAAACTTTTCACAGCAGACAACAATGTATTTTGTCAATTCAGCTCTTGGATCTGTTCAGGAACAGATTGTATTTTCCCACTAACGCATTATTTGTTCAGAATTACTCAATGGCATTTTTACAACACTGTATTTCAGCCTATGGATTACTCGTAAAACGCTCAGAATGTGAAATGTAAGCTGCTTTGATTGGATACATAAGTCACATGATGATATTTTTCCGTTCTCTGATTAGGGAGATTCTTGGAAATCGGATTTCTGTTGTACGTATAATTATGAATTCAAAAATTGTTTTCCATTAATATTCTGCAGTGTTAGCCTACAATTTGGTGTTTCTGACTCTAGCAATTTGTTCCTTAAAAGTATGTCAAGGTCAGTCAAAGCTAATTCATTAAAAGGTATAAAAAAATGTTTACAAATAACATTTTGTGGTATTTGTCACAGTTCAGGGCAACTGCACCTGCATTCCCACACCATGGTCCTCCAAGGGCACCCACTCTAGGCTCCTGGCATTTCAGATGTCACCTTTGTTGGGCGGAGACCTGCGTCTCTGTGTCTCTCCTAACCAGAGTTTTGCAAGGCTGCACAGTTCCCTGTCTACACTGTGATATTCCCAGAAAACTGAAACTGGCCAGTGTCTGAACTTTGATTTTTGTTTTAAGGCTGTGAACAGCACAATAGCCTACAGTTATAAGTTACCACCAAGTCTTTCTAAGCAAGCACATTTATTCTTAAAGTGAAAGCATATTAAAACAACCTACATGCATCAAAATAAGCTTACCAAAGATCACCCCCCAACACCAACTAGGGCTCTGGTAGGAGTTAGTCCTTCAAACTCCACAAAAGGCATTTTTCTGTGGTTACACGTTCATAACAACCTCAGTTCAGAACTATAACCACAATGAATTAGTTAATATTTCCTTTATACAGCTTGGGTTTTGGGTCTTTAGATTCCTGGAAGAGGCAATAATCAGACAAAGGTCCTCTCCACAGGATTTAGTTTTAGAAGGCTGGGATTTTTCTTTTACTTCCCCCTAGATACTTCCCAGGAAATCTACTTCACACATATTGTACCAAAAGACCATTCTCATCTGCCACATTGATCAGATGACTATACTGAACAATCAGGCCCATAATAATACCTAACCTTTGCATTTAATACAATGGACTCCAAAGATACTTAATGCAGTAAGGTTTTTCAAGGATATTGCAGTAAATTGCAATATCTGTGATAGTATTCACCTAGTTGTACCCAGGACATTTACCATAGATAAAAAATAATAGAAATTAACTATTCTTCTTATGCCTTTTCAGTTTGTGGGAAACACAGAGAGAAAATTTTGGACTTAGTAAAAAAAAAAGTTGATTTTGATGTTTCTAGATATATGTAAAACAAGAAAGGTAAGATTTTAAGCTATAGCCTTATGATTAACTTGGGGTGCAAAATACACTTGTCACTAATAATATGTTTTTCGATGGCTATCTGGAGATCAGTTAAGAAGATGGTTGGTGATACACACATAGAGTCTTTATGAGTTTTATTAATACCATGAGCAATATAAGCAATATCACAGAACTAGAAAAATAAGATAAGCGTAACAGCAGCCTACACCTCATGAATAATCACAAATCCGTGGAGCTGTGGGTTCCCTCTGAGGTGAGACTAAGCATTGAGGTCACTGCTATCCTGAGGTTCAGCTGAGGATTCGGATTCCCTTTTTATGTACTGTTTCTTACACTTACCTATTTCCAAGACCATATTTGATGAATTCTTGGCCTTTTGTCCCATATTTGCCATTCCTGCTATCCATTGCTGGGGTTCTAACAATCTGTTGTACACTTTTGCACAGATAGAAGGTTCTCAATACAAGTGGTTAAGGACGTCTGGCTAAATAAAACCTTTATGCTCTAGACAGTTTATCTGCAAGGCAGATATTGCTAAACCATCTGACCCAAGGTTACTTACTAATGTTAACTTTTATTAGTCCTAGTGTGGCCTTACAATACCTATTACTGCCACTAGGCCTCAAGCAAAATACTAGGTTTCAGGCTTACTGCAAAGCCCATTTAAAAACAATCTTTACGTTTCTTTGCTTATTCCTAGTTGCATTAGAGGTTTAGTTTCATTTTCACTAACTGAGCAAGCATCTTAACTCTTTCTAAGATATAACTGATTATTTACCTGATCACCTGAGCTCAGGTCAAAGGTCAATAAAGCGGACTTTATCAAAATAGGGCACCAGGCATATTTTATCTCACCAAAATGAGTATGGTGATGGAAGGAATGGGAAGGGAGGTGATATGGTCTAGCAGACAGTACGCTGTATTAGCAGTCAGGAAACTTGGGTTCTAGTCCTCATCTTGTGTATGATTTGGGGTAGTCACTTCAGATTTTTAAAGGTATTTTGGCTTTTCCTCACTTAGTGTTGCAAGGCCTAAGTGATTAGTTTGCTTGTTTTCAAAAGTGACATAGGATCCCAAGTCTCATTGGAGGTCCATGGGATTTAGACTCCTAGTCCCATTGTCTTTCAGCGAGAGCTAGGCTCCTTCGTCACTTCTGAAAATAAGACATGGCTGTCTAAATCACTTAGGCCTGGCAACGCTGAGTGGAACAACATCTAAATGCCTTTAAAAATTTGGGCCTTCACCTCTATGTGCCCCTCTTATGCCATTTGTCTCTCTTGTCTATTTATTTAGACTGTATCCCCTTTGGGCAGAGACTCTCACAATGTATTTGTACAGCTCCTAACAGAATGGGACCTCAGTCTCAGCTGGGGTATCCAGCGGCTGCCATAATACAAATAACGATAGATAGACAGATAAATTTTTTTTAATCTTTGTCCTCACCAAAATCTATAAATATCTAACACCCAGATTCTACCACCTTCCTAACGGTTAATAAAAACCTTATTCTGTAAGTAGTCTCACTGAAATATCTTGGTGATTTACCTTATCTGTAGACTGTGGTTAATTACAAGTTGTTTAATCAGCTAATCTTCTTACTGTTGGTTTGACTATCAATGTTCTAATGCATGGCATCACCTTTTAGTGTATAATTTCAAAACCATATAGATAAAATGGTTTGTGTGTGTATATGTGTATGTGTATATATATAAAAGAAACAATAGAAATGAAGCTTGCTTCATCTAAGGCCAGATGCAAAACTGTGTAAAGAAAGATCTCACTGCTGGCAAAACCTTCGAAAAATAACTGAAGCTCATGTTTTCACAGGTCTGCCAAAAAGCAAAAACAATTTTTGTGTGCGTGTTTTTGTTCTCATCTTGAACATTTTGAATGAAAATCAAAGGTGGTTTCCTTTCCTTTGCACCTGCATTCTCCTAGAGTGAAAATTGGCTATTTCCTCTCTTTTAGCTGTATGTCCAACTCCAGACATATTAAAAAGAAAAGGCCTTTAAAAAGAAAACCGATATTGTGACTAGTATTCCACAGCTTTTGTTGCATTTAGGGTCTAGTCTCTCACATAGGTAAGCACATGTTTCTTTTACAAACTTTAAGGAAGTTACCTGTGTGCATCCCAGGGAGAATAAAGATATGCGCCTGAATTCTCAGTATCACCACTCTGTTACTACAGAGGGGCCAGACAGTGGGCATAAATCTCATCTAAACCCACTGTAGGGACCTTTTACACTGCTAGAGTGGTGTAAAGGGGCCTTTGTGTAAATGAGAATCAAACCCACTGACACAGTAACGGAGTCCATGCGAAGCTGGGCAGGATACTTTTTCAAAGAGATTGCAATAGATGTAAAACCCTATGGCAATTCTACATAGCTACACCCGTCTAGATTGTGCTGCTTAGCCACAATGGTTGCATAGCGCATTGGTGTGCTGCCCTAGGAGGACAGGTGACAGACTTTCACACCCCACCCTTGCTCTTCTTTTGCACCAGGGGGAGGGAAGTTATTTCCCACAGTCCTGAAAAGGGTGCAGCCCACTTCCTCCACCCCTAGTTACCCACTAAGTGATGAGGATGGAGGGAATTAATGGCTGTGCTCCTTCTCCACCCCACTTGGTCCCAGGTTGGGGAACTGCAGAGCACAGCTCTTGTGATCTCTACATGATCTGACCCAAAATATGGATTGCTTTAATGTGGCAGCACAATGGGGAAGAACCCTTACTTTTCCACACTGCATCGCCATTAGGGATAAGGACAAAGTAGCCCATAATGGTATAGGATTAGAGACAGGCCACAGGCACATCTGGAATAGCTGCGATGACAACTGTCCCTTCCGTCCACTTTCCCCAGGAGCAGTAATATTTTAGGACATGTTTCTCATCTTACTTTTACAAGAATTGAAACTCCTCTTTATAGTGTCCCGGGCAGGCTGGAAAGAGAGACAAACAACCCCTGATTGTTACAATTCATACTGGGGAACAGCCAGGTTAATTTTAGAAATAAGGAGAGTTTGGGAGAAGCTCAGTATTCCTGTCTCAGCCCTGGAACTGCTGGACCCAGGCAGAGGTGAACTGATGAAGCTGGAGGAAATGCATAAAGCTGAAACACTGACATCAGAGGGACTGGAGGCTCCTACCTTCCCTGTGAAACTAACGGGTCATACAAAATAGTATAAGTACAGCTCATGTAAATCCTGAATTAAAGAAATTGAGGGTCCATTCCCCACCCCCAAGACCTGCAGGGCCATCATCATAATTTATTATTATTATTGTTAATGATTATTCGTGTTGCAGTACCCTCTCGGAGATCCACTCATGGAGCAAGATGCCATGGTGCTAGATGCAAAGAGATGGTCCCTGTCCCCAAGTGCTTACCAGGTGGTGGGTAGGCATTCCCCAACACAAGAAACATATAGATTTATTGTGAACCTTGGGGAGAGATGCTACGTGACCCCTCCTCCCCCAGCCCTTCCCCTAGTGTGGCAGGGAGGAGGAGGAGATGAATGCTTTGGACATGTGCTGTGGGAGTCTGTTCCAAGTATAAAGTGCAGCATGGAGTGGTGGGGAGGAGACAGCTTGAAGCTAAGAGTGGGAAAAGGGGGACAAAAGGAGCAGTCAGGAGAGAGACTGGAGGGGGAGAGTATTAGGCATAGGAAGGGTAAGAGAGTGGAGATGAGCAGGAGTTGTGTTGGGCCCTGAAGGGGAGGATGAGGAACGGAAGAAGCCTGTGAAGAGAGCCGTCAGTTGAAATGATGGGAGAAAATGCTGAATTTAGGAGACCTCTTTGTAAACAGCCCTACATTTGATTGGCACTATCAAGGAGTTGCCTGCATTATTTTTTTCTGATTACTGCATGTTCCCTTTTCTTGTCTACATCTGCAGAATTAAATCAGTAGGAGGTTTTGTCAGAATTAAATCAGTAGGAGGTTATAAATGTTGTCTTGCTTAGCCGTCTGCTCCCTCAGAATCTGCTCCTGGGTCTAAGGAGGGTCTCCAGGCAATGATAGAATCCGTGTCTCTCTCTCTCTCTCTCTCCTTTTCCCAGGCTCAGTGTGTTCTCAGCTCAGGTACAGGCATCATTGGCATTTTGTGGTATGTTTTGCTGCAGCTTGTTATAGTATTATCTGTTAAAAAATGTATTTTAATGTGTTTTATAGAGTACTTTATAAATTAGTCATTAAAGAATGTACCTGCAGCTAGTGATCACTTAATAAATATTAATAAAGCAATTACAAATGAGGCCATCATTAAAAGTGTTACAGTGTACCCAGGGTGGATATCTAGAAAGAGGTACAATGTATACTGCTGGCTGCTGAAAAGTTGAGGGCTTGTGGGTAAAAGACTTAGAAGTTACCTGTTTATTTCTCTGATCTATGTAGCTTATATCTGTTAGGACTTTGTCTTCTGTGTACTGAGCCTTTAAATAATGAGAAGTTCCCTTCCCGAGCTGCCATTTTGGGTTCTGATGCAACCTGCTCCAGAGGAGACAGTTGCACTACGTGCTCTCTCCTGGAGACTTTACTTTGTTCTTTCTTGTTTTGCTGTCTTTTTATATAAAACAAAAGTCACGCTGGCTGAGAGTATATGGTTGCTCTTCGTTTATGAAAAAAGATAACTTCAGTGAGAATTCTTGCTTCTGTGATACAAGACCTCACTATTCAGCTGTTGGCACTCTATAATACTGCTGTAGTCTTGCAAAGTTATTAAGGGAAATTAGAGAGGGGCTTGAGCTAGGGGCTAAACTAAGACCTTCATCTTGGGGAAACATTCAGTGAATGCAACAAGGCAACATCTCTCTTCATTTAAAAACAAATGTATTGGATTGTTACTGTGGAAAAATTGGAGGCTGCCAGAATATGGCACCTCAGTTTATTTTTTTTTATAGCGGCATCTCTTTGGTGCTCATCCAGTTAGTAGCTGAATACCTCAAAACCAGCTGCAATGGAACTGGTTGCATGCTCTAAATTTAGCTCATACTTTGCTGGATTGGGGCCGGCATGCTCAGCACACTGCAGGATAGAGCCCATTGAGAGGCACCCTGACTGGTTTCCACTTATCACCACTTCCCTGGACACTCCAGAATAGCCTTTTCTGCCTCTTAACTTCTAGTTCTTTCTCTTGTGGCTCCCCACAGTAAAATTGAGTGCACCCCAATATGCAAAACATTGCATTCCTGAGTGCCCAGCAGAAAATCCTCTACCCAGACCAGAGGAAGTCTCTCCAGATTCCTCAGCTTGTGGAAGGCTGAAGGTGCAGTAAAAACAGCAAGGATGCAGCCATCCACTTAAAGGAACTCACCCTTCTCCATACTCTAGCTATCGCAATACATGCTGTAAGGCTTTTACCTCTGAGTCAATGATGGAAGTATTTTAGGGTGACATGGACGTTTCAGTTGAGCTGCATTACTCTGATTTAGCTAAGGTTAAACAAGACCCTTGATTTCCTTTTTAACTTTTTAACATACAGAATTTCCTATGTTTTTAATAGTTCTTTTATACCAAGCCAGCTTTTAGGGCTATATTTTCACAGCAGGAGGCCTGGGGTTTGTTGGCGGGCACAATTGTGCACTTATAGTTGCAGGTAGACACACCACAGGCCATAGCTTTTGTGGCTTCTTCTTTACCAGTGTGACCTTTTGAGTCTTGGACAATAAGAAGTCACCTTCTCTTCCCCACTCACAACCCTGAAGTTGAGTTTTCCTTATTGCGAAGAGAGAATCAAAGAAGCTCCCTGCTTGCAGTGGGTGAGATGTGGGAACTGACGTCAGCCTGTTTCATTCGTTTGGCCATAATATCGAGAAATGTGTTTTTCAAATACATATTGGGCTGCACTGTATGTTATTTAGAATGAAGTCAAGTATAAACCGGCTCCCATGCAGAGCAATCTGGGGCTTTCTAGTGAGCATTAAGGAGAGATGCACTGTGTGGAGTCAATTTTTCTTTTTAAAAAAATCTCCCAAATCATATTGTGGATTCATACAATTAATTTGAGCTCATGATCCAATTTCTTCCTCTAATTTAAACGCATTTCCCCCCTCTCCTGCCAGGGCAACTCAATTTACAAACGTTTTTTCTAACTAAAGAACAGCCTGTGCTATGTGGTAGAGATGGAAGAACTCCCCTGGAAAAGTTAGGCTGAAGTGTGTGGCCTGTATACAACATGGCCCTGATTCTCCAGAGTCCTCCTGTTGCTTATGCTCAAAAACCGAGGGATCAGGCCACTTGCAGATTCCCCACACGTAGAGGAATCCTCCTCTGTTATGGAATTGTCAAAATGGCTCCTGTACCGCCCTCTCCCAGCCCCTGGTGTGACTCAACCCTGAGGTGTGGCTGCAGTCTTTTGCTTTTTCCCCTCAGAGGTATGGGTCCTGGGTTCATCTATAAGGGTGCAAGGTACCTTCACCCAAGGAAACCTTTCCTAGTGCAGAGAACACAGAGGGGCTGTCCTTTGAGAAAATATTCAACACCAAATCTTCCACAGAGAAGGGTCAGCCAGAGCACTAAAAATAAAATAGCTATTGCGATTCCCAGAGTAACAAAACATTAACCAGGGCTTTATTAGGTATGGGGCTCTCAGGAGCGGGAGCAATGGGAAAAAGGATTAGGATTATAAAAGACAAAATCAACAATATATAAATTCTACTGCTCCCAACATCTGCAGACGATACATCCCCCCCTTCTCCCTTCCGGCACCTACCTGGGCAAAGAGCCCTGAAATTGGTGGCCAGTTTAAAACACAAGATCAGAATAAACAAGCATGGGTATTTTTACCCGATATTCACACCAATGATGGCAACATACTTGTGGCTCTGGATTCAAATGCGCAAATAGGCTGGCTCTTGGTAGCCTGACCATGACTCTCTCCTCAGCCTCCTGGGTTCCTGATTTCTGTGAGATGACACTGTTTAATGTCCCAGAAACCCCAAAAGGACTGAAAGTCTTCCCTCAGGTATGAAAGTGGAGGGAGAAGGGTCCTCCTGACTGTGATGCTTCTCTCTCTGCTCCTCTCCAGCAACAGCTGACTGAAAGTAAAGTCAGGCTCTTTGCTCTGAGTCTGGGGTCATGATTGGTCCCAGTAGTGTTGCTAGTAAGTTCGGCGTGGGAAATAGTCCTGAACCTCCATCATCATTACTGCTGTAGTCCAGGGGTGAGTCACCTAGAGGCTCAGTGGGATATTTCAGGAGCACCCCCTCCAAAGGAGTGACACATCTCTGGCTGAGTGAGTGCTGGGCAGACTGAGGCCATGGCTAAGGCACCACACCTAAGCTGCTGTAACCCCATAGTGCAGTGGATTTCCATCACTGGAAGAACTCCACCTCCCTCAGTGACAGTAAGGGGCCAATTGAAGCATTCGTTTGTCAACCGAGCTTCATCAACGTCGGAGGTTAGGTTGGCCCGAGTCCTCTGGGCTATATTAATGCAAACTAGGCATCTTTTAGTTTGCACCTGCAGCATCCACAGGGGGGATTGACACTTTGTTGTGCACAGCTACTCACACCCTTGTAGTCTGAAATGTGGGGCAGTGTAGATGTAGCCTGAATTGCAAATGCAAATTCCCAGTGGCCAAACTCCAGAGCAGGCTGCTTGCCAACCTGGAATGGTCAGTTCTTTGTCTCTGGGCAACCACCACTTACCTCCCTGTTGGCAGCACTTCCCACAGTTTTTCAATGGCTGGAATAGCCAAGTGGAGAATGACAATCAGCGCTTCCCCCTAGAATGTAAAAGGGAAGGGAAAACGTTCTGTAATGATAACTGTGCCAATTTGCGATGGCAATTCTAATTATGTTAGCAGGCTTGGCATGTACACTCTGCCCAAGCTTTTATCTAACTGGGCCAAACTTCAAATGGATGGCTCCCAGCGACGCCAAGCTGGTAAAGGCAGGGCTTATAATGCAGTTCAGAGACAGATAAAGGATGACCCTTGGGTTTGTGCTAAGTGACTTTCCCTCCCCTCCATTCTCCAAAAGCTTCTCAATGTGTCAATGACTAATGTGCCATCGTATTCTGTAAGAGACCAGCCTCACTCCAACCCACTCCATGAAATCTATTGCTTATACGGGGTTATGCACAGGGGCCATTGTTGGATCAGGGAACATATGCTCCTAGACACGAGCCCCGCTGAGCACCCGGTTAAGATTTCATAACAGCCCCCAATGATGGTTCACAAGAATAGGGGTGTCCTTCCTGAAACTGCACTGCTTGCTTCCGCGTTTCTAGTTAGATTTAGCTTCATTTAAAAAAAAATATATTTTCCTTCCCTTAGTTACTATCATCCCTCTAGATGCCCCAAACGGAACGAATTAAAACAATCTAAAAATGACCTTCTGGATTTTTCCTGGGACCAGCAAAAGGCACATTCCCTGACGTGAGGGCAATGCCCCTGCCAAATTTCATGTCCCTGTTCTGAAGAATGGAAGCACCAGAGCATCTCAGCTAAGTGGTTGTAAGAATTATTGTTACACGGGCAAAACACGTTTTCCGCTAATTTCGTTCTAACCCGTTTTAGCTGTAGCTTTTCAAAAAGAGTCAGCTCAGGGCAGACATTTCTAATATTAAAGCCCCAGGGAGAAGAAACAGAAGGCAGGGGTGATTTTTATTCCACAGTCCCCTTCCTGCTCTCATCCTGGGTCAAACACTATCCGCTTCTACAATATGAAAAGAAAAGGGCCTATTTTGAAGGTCCCTCCTCTCACTGTAACTCCTATAATTGTCTTTGACACTGTTTATCATCTGTGATAATACAGCTGTGCCCTGTTACCTCAAGCTGCCCTAATTTCTGTTATCAGTCTAGCACTGGGGAAAGAGAGGTGAGTAGTGGGAAGGCGTAAAGCTATTACAGAACTGACAGGGCAGTGCGAATAGAGCCTGGTGATGGAATAGCCATCACTTGACCTGAATGCAAACACATATCCTATTGGATTGACCTTTCCCTAAGAGTAATGGATGTCGCCCTGTGTCATCTTTGCTGCATTGCTGGCCATTCCACCTAGATGGTTTCTTTTAATTAAGATAGATTCCCTGTGTAATCCACCCACTGCAACAATCAATATGCACCTCTACAAGGATATTTCCAGATTACTGCTATGGCAGCATAACTTTTGGAAGTTTTGCAGACACTATCATGGGCCCTGTGATCAGTAAAGTTATGTAGGTATAATTTCCTGGTGTGTGGGTAGAATACGACACCTATGTGTTATAAACCCTAATACTGCTGCAGCAAAAGAGCACATTATAGTGACAGCTGTGGAGTCCTATGTGGTCATAGTTGTTTTACACAGGCATAAAAGATTTAGCACTGTCATTTTGAGTATGGAGTCTTTTCAGTTAAGCTGAATCCTTTGTCCCTTCTTTCTTGCCACCGTGAGTTTTCTCCCTTATTCATACTCAGTGTATTTTGGTGATTGCTGTTGAGACACAAGGTGGAATACAGAGGGGCACAGCACAATTTCCTCATCCTAGGTTACACTTCCAAAGATGGCAGTTTGAGAAGAAATTTTGTTTTCATTTGCAGACTGGGCAAATGGAATTTAGAAGTCCTCACTGGAGAATGTATGTAGATGCTGTTTTAGGCCATTGCTTTTCTGACCATGAGCCATCTCTGAAGTGATAGTGTCTGGTAGTTAGAGCAGGGTACTTGGAGTCGAGCACTCCTGGAGTCTATTGTACACTGTGTTTTATGTGATATTACAATAGAATTTTCTTGTGTGGGTAGCTAGGGGATTTGCAGGTCCAAAGGGTCCTGACCACTACTCAACTGTACTTATCTAGAATGTGGGATACTCAAGTACCTGCTCCAGTGGCTATTTATTTCTACAAAATGGAACAGCTACAACAGGAGAGACAGACGCATTTTCCTCCACTGCTATAGCCCAGTGGTCAGGCACACTCCTGAGAGCTAGGAGACTCAATTTCATAATCCCTTCTTCACGTCAGGCGGGGGGAAATTGAACACAGGCTCTTATATCACAGCCCAGGTGAGTGCCTGAACCACTGGGCTAAAGGTCATAAGGGGACTTCTCTTCTGGCTGTTGTGTGAATCTAACTCTTACAAATGCCCAAACCAAAACTCTTCAAACATGTTTTGTTTGACCCAGAACAGATTTTTTTTTTGAAAATTTACTTAATTTTTTCACAATTTTCCAATTTGATTCAACCCAAAATGATTTTTTATTTTTAATTCCCCTCCCCCACCCTCCTCAGAACTCCCAGTGAATAAAAAAAATCAGGTCTACACCTAGGTTTTATTCCCAGCTCTTTCACTGACTCCTGGTGACCCTAGGCCAGTCCCTTGGTCTCTCTGTACTTAGTCCCTCCTTTTGTACAATGGGGATAATACTCCTTTTTAGTATGTGGCGAGAACAAATTCATTCTTACAAAGCTCCTTGAGATTCTTAAATTGAAGGGGGCAATCAAAGTGCTAGTTATTTCTGTACTAATAGTCTGTGTAAACTTTTGTAATCTGTAGTAAGAATAAAAGGAATTGATGGATTTTTGAAGGGATGTGTTTTTGGGCCAGTTCTGTAAATGTGTGTTTAAGGATGTTTTAATAACACATATTATTGACTGGATAGACCTACGGAGCTGTTATTGTGCAAATCCATATTTAGGGCATATCCATATTTATGTTGCATCTTAATTTATTGGCAAAACCCTGACGCTGATGCCAGTGGGATCAGGATTTGGCCCTTAGTGCCACGTTGATCCACAATATGCAGCCACACACAGTATGAATTTGGATATGTGCGTTAAAAATGCCATGGGTAAGTTTTGTCACAAGCCAAAACCGGAGGCTGATTCTCAAATGTTAATAATTTGGCTGCTGCTCTGGTTTTCCTTTTAAATCTCACTCGATACCAATGACATGCAGGCTGCGTACACAGAGAGGTTCTTTTTTGGAAATGAAAACCACAATGATTAGTGATAATGTTTTAGGCACCAATCCTGCAGTCAGATTGCAGGTTTTTCTGGAGACAGGATGCTGGACTGCATGGACTGTGAGTCTGATCCAGTCTAGCAATTCCTAAATCCTTATCAGCTAGCATGGACCTCCACAGCCCTCAAGTCCCATTAGAAAGCAATGGAAATTTCAAAGTTGTTTTAATGGAATGCTTCAGGTCAAACTCCCCTCCAATTTAACACTAGTTGTTTAATTAGCTGGTGGCAACAGCTGATTTTCTTTGTTTTCTTTCTCAGCTCTTCTTTTTAAATCTAGTAAGAGCCTAAGTTCCAGATGTATTTTCTTTCTTTTTGTTTTTAATGAAATGTACCTTTTTAAGAACAGGATTGGATTTTTGGTGTCCTAAGAGGTTTGTGCATATGTTGTTTAATTAGCTGGTGGCAACACCTGATTTTCTTTGTTTTCTTTCTCAGCTCTTCCCCGGAGAAGGGGTGAAGGAGCTTGAAGGTTCCCCACAGGAAGAAATTCCCAAGTGCTCCTTCCTGGATTCTCAAAGGGGGCTGGGGGTTTGCAGTTGGCTGGTGGCAGCATCTACCCTTCCAAGTTCAGAGAGAAGTTGTAACCATTGGAGTTTAATACAAGCTTGGAGTGGCCAGTATTAATTTTTAGAATCCTTGCAGGCCCCCACCTTCTGCACTCAAAGTGCCAGAGTGGAAAATCAGCCTTGACACATGCCCATACAGATAAAGGAGCAGCTTGAGTCTATTATTCCCTCTTCTACATGTGGGAAGTAAACAGATTTGCTCCTTCAATGCATCCTATTGCAGCTGACCAGGTCCACTAGCGGGAGCAATGCCTAGTGCAACTGTTTCACCCCCAGAGCAGGGAGGGAACAAGGTATCAGGTAATGATTCTGAGTGAATGTAGTAAAGTTGTCACATATGGGTTAACTGGATTACCCTTGAGTGTTATGGAATAGAGCCATGCTCTACCACCTCTCCTGTTTGCCAAGTGGGAGCTTTCCCCTCCACTCTGTGATATAGAGTAAAGCAGCAAGTTTCCAGCTTGCAGTACTGTGAGTAGAAAGCTTTTTTTGGTTGTTGAATTGAGTGGACCCTTTACAAATGAGTGGCCATGCTTCTCCTGGGGCAGTCTCACTATGTGCTGTCTGACAATGGCTTGTGTCTTTAGGATTTAATTTTAAAAAATGACAAGACTTTAGAACAGAAGGAATGTTTCCATGGGCTTTTTGAAAATAGTTTTTAAGAAGCTGAAAGTAAAACTGACCAAAAAATAAAAAGTGAAAGGCGGGCAGGAGACAATCCTGTTTTCATTTGTTAAAGATGTGAAAAATGCAAAATTGGAATAAGCACTATAAAAAGAGAGAAGTGAATCCAAATGTTACAATTCTTTCCATTGTTATTAATAAAATACAGTAGGTAAGGATCTATGTTTTATAAAAAGATAGAATTGATCTCAAAGAAAAATCCTATAATGCAGTGGTTCTCAACCAGGGATATGTGTACCTCTGCAGGTATGCAGTGGTCTTTCAGGGAGTACATCAACTCATCTATATATTTGCCTAGTTTTATAACGGGCTACATAAAAAGCACTAACTAAGTCAGTACAAACTAAAATTTCATACAGGCAATGACTTATTTATAATACTCTATATGCTATACACTGAAATGTAAGTACAATAGTTATATTGTATTTGATTTATTTTATAATTATATGGTAAAAATGAGAAAGTGAGCAATTTGTCACTAGGAGTGTGCTGTGACACCTTTTTTATTTTTTGTGTCTGATTTTGGAAGCAAGTAGTTTTTAGGTGAGGTGAAACTTGGAGGTACACAAGACAAATCAGATTCCTGAAAGTAGTACAGAGTCTGAAAAGGCTGAGAGCCGCTGCTACAATGTGTTAATAAAAAAAGGTAATTTACTGTTATGTTTTGTTTTTTAAATTATAGAATTTATCTAAAGAGCTCTCGGTCATTACCAGAGATCCGTTCAAACCCAGAATACTGAATCTAAGCCTATTTGAATATTGAGAAGGGATCTGATGCACATCTCTGGATGTGATTCTACCTCTATGTCTTGGTTTTGGGTCAGATCCAAAAGCAGCAGAAGTTTATTTCATATCAAGATGGTATAAACTGTGTTATCTCAGATGTTCTCACACACTTTCTTCCCTTTACAGGTTGAAATCTTTCAGGAGAGATCTGTCAGTTGAACACCATTCAGCAGCACTAAACTCATTCCCAATATGTAAATTTTAAAATAAATGTGGATTAGTTCCCTAGTTTTAGAGCAAGGTCTGGATCTCTTTTTTTAAGGGGGAAGAATGTATTAATCTGAGAGACACATTTGAGGCCAGGTTTTCAAAAACAGATGACTAAAGGTAGGCTTCTAAATCTTTATTTAAACACCTAAACAAGCAACCTGACTTTGAAAAGTGCTGTGCATCCAGCAGCTCTCACTGATGATAAAGGGAGCTGTGGGACTCAGCACCTCTGCAACTCAAGGCATGTATATATGTGCCTAAATATGAATATGTGATTCTAACTATAGGTACCCATGTTTGAAAATATTGCCTTTAAAGATTCTGGACAGTGCATGATGTGTTGGTTTTTTTCTTATAGGATTTTAGATTAACTGTTTAATAATTTTCAGTCTAATTTGTTTGTGTGTCCCTGTGGGAAGCTGAATCATCTCAGTAAAAAGCGAACTCTTCGAGCCTCCTTCAATGGAAACGTCCTCCCACTGATTTCAGTGGGCTTTGGATCAGGCCCTTTATGTCTCATTACTATGGGGTCTCAACGGGGACATGAGTGCTATGTTATAATGCAGTTTGGTCTTTCTGTTATGGATGTAACTTTACTGTAACCAGGAAAAAGGGATCATGTTATAATAGTTTGATTGTATCTACACTGGCAAAACCAAACCTGGAGTGTCCCCTTCCTAATGACACATTTTGGAGCCCATAGTAAACAATTACCTTTTTTTCACTTACCTGTTCCATATACTGATGATCTATATAAATCAAGCTAACTCTTATAGAGGCAATTCTCATAGTACTGTTTATCCCTACATACAAGAGCAGCGCCAGGGTTTTTGGTGCATTAGGCGGGGGTCCTTCCGCACTCCCGGTCTTCTGGGCACTTCAGCGGCGGGTCCTGGAGTGAGTGAAGGACCCGCTGCAGAATTGCCGACTATGACCGAGAGCACGGAAGGACCTCTGCCGCCGAATTGATGCCAAGGGCGGAAAAACCCTCCCAAATCCTTGCGCCCTAGGCGACCGCCTAGGTCACCTAAATGGAAGCGCCGGCTCTGCCTACATATAGCCTACATAAATTAATATAAGAAGAGAACAATCCTACAACTGAACCAATGCAGCATCCCTAGTAGATGCCTCTTTGTACAATTTATAGGTTGTTTTTGTTAATGGAACTAAAATAATAGGCCTTATCCTCTTTGTCTATCTAATCTATTGCATTTATGTCCTTAACTAGTCTAAATCACTGTAGTTCCATTGAAGACTCCAGCTGAGAATCTGACCCAGTGTTTTAAAAAACCCATTTGGGCTTGGTTTACATTCTTGGTGGAACTGTGCAATCACAAAATGGTTACAATCCATTGAATAACAATGGATGTGTTGAGAAATACTCCCTCTTCATACACACATACAGTAAATCTCATTCATCTTAATGGGAATTACACAGCTACACTGAGAGGAATATATACCGTGTAATTTTTCCTGTGACTCCCATTGGGAACATGCATGCACAGTTTTATTTTCCCTTTGAAACAGCTCAGCCCTACACTCAACCACAAATTTGAACATTCCTGTAGTACTGTATCTGTGAACAATAAAGAATGGGTTAACCACATCAAAGGTTCCCTATTATTAAAAAAAATGCTTCTCCTTTTGTAAAATATTTAGGAAAGGGTAGATACATTTTACTAAGTAGCCAGGGATTTTATTAGCATTCATTGAACCTCCTAATGGTATTTTTTTTCTCATTAATTCAGTAAGGATACTCAAAGAATCTACTGCATATATGCTCAATCATAGCACTGAAGTAGATACCTATTAACAGGTGCTAGAATAATTCTTACAGTGAAGGTGCTGAGAGCCATTAAACCAGACTGTTAACCCTCTCTGTAATGGAAACCATTTCAAGCCAGGGGGTGCATCAACACCCCCCGCACCCTCCAGTTCCAGGACCTATGTCCATTAATATAAGTTAAAACACATAACATGTCCTGGGGCAACTAAATGCCTGCACAGGTTGTTGCCAATGGGACAATTTAATGAAAGCCAAAATGTGCCAAGCAATTCTCCAAGCAAAAGATTGGATGGGTGTAGGGGAGTGCTGGGGGTGGGGGAGAAATTCCATGAACCATTTCTCATTTAATCTGGTCTTGTAAATAATTCCCTATAAATAAACAATAATCAAAACAATACAAAGATCTCCTAAGCTGTGAGAAATGATATGTAATATATATTTTGATTAATACTTTTCTGAGCTCTGGTGAAAGGGGCCATTATAAAAATGAAGTTGGATAAGATGATTAAATGTTATTAACAGAAAGGACAAGGGCTGATTAAATCACCAAGGGGATTTTCTTTATGGTTGCAGAGTTAAAAAAATGTATGTCGTTCGACAAAGATGTTTGCTTCATTTCAGTAATTAGAGAAGCCAAATGATCTTGGACAGTCTGTCAGCCTCAGTGTGGTGGAATTAGCTGGTGGATCATGTAAATAAAATCTGTTTGATTAGACTGAAAATTAAATCATTATAATTTTTCCTGATATCTTGGAATTTATTGTGGAGATCTTGGAATAAAGATCTCCCATCCCCTAAGGGGAAAAAAAAGAAAAGAAAAAAACAAGACACCTTGAAGACTAATTTTAGGGCTAGATTTATCCTCCAGCTCTCATCTAGACACCTAAATAAGTGGCCAGTTTTTCAAAAGAGCAATAACCCCATGCAGGCATCTGACATGAAATGCAAAGTTTTCAAAAAGGCTCAGAGTCCACACGCTCCCATTGTTCTTAAGTGGGAGCTGAGCCCTTTTGAAAATCCAACCCTAATTGGGGATGCCGAGCACTTGTGAGAATGTGACCTGTGAACATTTGTTTTTTTTCTGGCCAACAGACCATGCCATTGCCTGCTCATGGACTTGGCTCGTGCCACAATCTGGTTGCCATTAGGAAGCTCTAAGGCCCAGACCCTCCAAGGTATTTAGGCACCCAGTGCCCATTGAAATCATCTAAATACCATTGAAGGCCTAGGCCTAGCCTCAAAGTTTAAAATAAAAATTGATTAAAAAAAATAATGAAAGAGATTGGAAGAATCTTGGGTCAAATATTTCACTCATACTAATGTAAATCTGGGGTAAGTTCACTGACTGGAGTAATACCATTGAGATCAATGTATTACTCCAGATTTACACAGCAAAGCTGAAAGCAAAGCTCAGTTCAAGGCCTTTTATTCAATGTGGATGGGAGACATTTTGATGCTTTTCAAACACTCTCATTGTTACAATGAAGATATAAAATACAGCTGTTTTTGTCCAGGGCGAGATTCACTCCTGTGCAGACAGCCCAGCCACGGCCTCTGAGCCACTTAAATCCTACACGAGACCCCAAAATAGGGGTTAAGTTGAATTTAGGGCCCGGTGCAAGTGCTCTGCAGAGCAGCGAATGCCATCTTTAATTATTTCATGTGCCTACGTGCACTCTTGCCCGCCTGTTTCCCCTACATTTTTTATTTGATACAGTATTCGTCTTCCCTTCCTATCCTGTGCTGCTGTGCGTTGTTAAAAAGCTACATACTCTACCCCAGAAATAACTCTCTTCCTTGTGGGTACTGAAATTGGTTTCATTGTCCAACACAGAACCTTGCAGAGTAACACTGCCCCTGCTATGTGGGTCCAGGTTGTACTCTTAGGGTAAGGCTACACTGCAATCAGGCACCCATGCCAGCTGATTCATGCTCAGGGGCTGTTTCATTGCAGTGTAGACATTTGGGCTCGGACTGCAGCCCAAGCTCTGGGACCCTCCCACCTCACAGAGGCCTGAACTGCGATGAAACAGTCCCTTAGCTGAGCCCAGCGAGCCTGAGTCAGCTGGCACGGGCCAGCCGTGGGTGTCTGATTGCCTGTAGGCACAGGCTTAGATGACAATATCCACACAGGAGATAGAAAACTCTGTTTGGCCCTGGGGAAAGGAGAATGTCTGACTGATGCCATGTTTTGTTTCTGAGTAGAAGCAATGAATTCCCTGGGCACAGTCTAGGGTTGCCAACTTTCTCATCTCACAAAACCAAACACCCTTGCCTTGCCCCCTTCCCTTCGCCAAGGCCCTGCCCCTGTCCCACCCTTGCTCTGAGGCCCCACCCCCTCTCTCTGTTGGCTGCTGGTGGGTCCAGACAACCATTAGAGCATCTAATTTTTCCCCATGGATGCTCCAGCTCCAGAGCACCCACAGAGTCGGCACCTATGGCAGCAGGTGCTCCCAGCCAAAGTGTGCTGGGACTCGGTGTAGGTTGGGAATAACATGACATTCAGTCCCAGAAGGAGGTGGGAGGGGGACGACAAGGAGAGAGGGAATCCTATAATGTCCTGGACTGGGGGAAGGAAGGCTCCCCTAACAACATGGGCAGGAGGAGGGGAGCAGGGCAGTCAGTTCACCCCTCACACCAGGAGTAGGGGGAGCAGAGGGAATATGGGCTCCCCTCCTGCCATGAGCAGGGGAGTGAGCAGGGAGAGTGGGGGTCCACTCACAGCATGGGCAGAGGGCAAGCAGTCGCAGTCGGACTTCTCATACATTAGGGTGGACGAAGCTGAAGTTAGTTCCTTATTCCCAGTTCCTAATTCAAAGGTATAATTATTTTTTGTAAACTCTAGAGTGGAAGTTTAAAGTTTTAGAACTGTCACCAAAATAAGTGAGTGAATTTGATAAGATATATTCATGTTTTGAAGAACAAACTTTTCTGAGATGCAAGTAGGTCTCCAGTCTCATATTCCGGGATCCATAGAGCGTAAGGCCAGGAGGGACTGTTAGATCATGTAGGTTGACCTTCTGTGTAATACAGGCTGTGAACCTGCTCCCAGTTACTGCTGTATTGAGCCCAATAACTTGTGTTTGGCTAAAGCAAATCTTCCAGGCTTAGTCAGAAAATATCCAAAGATGGAGAATCCACCACTTCCCTTGGTATCTTGTTCCAGTGGTTAATCAGCCTCATTGCTAAAAATTTGTACATTATTTTTAATTTGAATTTTGTCTGACTTCAGCATCCAGTCATTGGTAGTTCTTATGCCTTTCTCTGCTAAGTTAAAGAGACAGCCATTTAGTGCATCTAGGAATTCTGTGGCTGGCATATCTTCATTTCCTTTCCCTTTCCATTCCAACATGCCAGAATAGCCCGTACCAACTCTGAGTGTTATCAAGCTTGTGGAAACATACAAAATGGTTTCCAGAACTATTCCAACAACTTCATACCTGATATGACAAGACATTTGCTTTAATAAATTCTAACTTTTATGCAAATAACTTTTATGTCCTCTGTTGAACTAATCAACGTTTGAAATATGGTTTTAATTTAAATTGTATATTCAAATTGAGGAGAGGGATTAGCAATATGAGAATGAAAGACAGCTGTGTGCCTCAGTAGAAAAAGAGAATTTACACAAGTTACTTTGTTTCTGGTTTTTTTTGTGCATGGAATTTTGAATAAACTAGTAAATTTCGCTGGTCTCTTCTGCTACGGTGAGACACTTTTTCAGCCACATAAAGATGGGGAAGGATTGAAAACAGTGTTCAGACACTGCTGTTCTGAGCCATGGCAAAAATTCATTGCTTTCTTGGACTCTATTTTTGATTTATTTGTATGTAGTTGCACCTAGAGGCTGCAATCAGTGACCATTGTGATAGATGCTTTACATGCATAAAATATAACTAAATATACCATTTTTGGTAAACAAACTTCAGGAGCTTTCAACTTGTAAATTTCATTGATTCCCTCCCCCCCCCCCCAATATGTAAGATCAACCCAAAGTTTTTTTTGTTTTTTTTTAATTGTACACAGGTTGCCATTTTCATTCCATGTGCACATTTGAGGGCCACCCCTGCCCCATCACCCACATGGGTGCAGACCGTATAGATGCAATGAGATTGGGACAGTTCTGTTTTGCAAGGGGTGCAGAGCACAGCAGTCAAGCACCATGATACTCAGATCTTGGGGAGAGGGCTCCTTGTGCAGCCACATACAATGGCTCTCTGAGCGATGAGGTGGAGGTGGAGATTCATCTGTCTGAGGCCAGTGTAGGGGCTGTGCAGTGATGTGTCCTGGGGTAGGATTTTTCTTTCTCTTGCCCCCATGGATTGCTGTAGGGCCCATCACAGATGCAGAAGTCAGTTGGAGTTTTAGCAGCAAAAAGGACTCCATGTAATGTAATGATGCAAAGATTCATCCATTGGTTATGTTCTGATTTATTAGCATTTCCTTCTTTTTTTTATGCATTTCCCCTAATTGAGACCCTGACATCTGACCCAGGCCTATTCTGTTCTATTTTGGTGTCCCTGTCACTGTAGTATCTGAGTGTCTACAACTTGAAAGGCACTTTAACTAATAAAGGCCCTACAGAGTTATTATCACAATGGTCTCTTCTGGCCTTATAATCTATGGTCCGAAAACATGTGGTCTCAGAAATCTGTTCAAGGAATGTGACTAATATCTAAGTAAAAGAACACTAGAAAGAAGTTCCTCCCATGTTTTTGTATTAATGTGGAGGTATCTCCAAAGATACTGATTTTCTTCCCTCCCCACCCAGAGAGTTGTCTTTTGTGTTTCTGAGATGTTCCTATAAAATTAAAGTGTAAGTGAAGAACGATGGGAAACAGTAGATTCCATTATGTGACAAGCATGCTTTGTTGACTTATGGAATAAACAGCTGATTCCATTAGGCCTTCCAAAACTTCCCAGTTAACTTATTAAGTGTGTTTAAAACATTTTGGTAAAAGGTATGTTAATAACGACATGGGATTGAAACACTCATGTTAGGCTTGTTTTAGTCCAGGAGGCATGGCCCAGTGATGTCAAAACAGGAGTTGTGAATTCTAACAGTGGCTCTGATATTGACTTCTGTAGCCTGGTACTCAAATTACACTTTATTTTGAAATTTCCACTTTGACTCTAAGTCACAGTTTCCATATTTGTAAAATGGGGATAATAAGAATGACCTACCTGAGAATCAATTACATGAATGAACATCAATAATGATTACACAATTAATGTTTGCAAAGCTTCTGAAGATAAAAGCGCTATGTATAATATTAATAAATGCTAGCATGATGATTTGATATGCTCCAGTGCTTTCTACAACACACAATGCGTACAAGCCAGATTTTCCTTTCATAATGTTGTTCCACTGGCTTCCGCAGAGATCATTTGATTTAATATGTTTACTGTGCAAATAGTTACATTTTAAATGTAGAAGTTTAGCACTCAAAAGTTAACCTTTTAATTACATCCATCCTAGAAGATAGCAGCTCTGCTGGGTATATGTGTGGCATAAAATGATGGCAAAGGATCTGAAATGTTGACAATTAATAGAGTTATGTATACAGGGTAGAAAGGACCATGGTAAGATTAGCTAAACTGAGCTCCAGAAATATAATCTGGGTTGGTTTTTCTTTTCATTCCATAACCAAATATTCTATTAGGGTCAAATTCAGCTTGATGTAAGTAGGAACCACTCCCACTGAGCTGGATTCTCCTACACTAGGGGCTGAATTTAATCCACAGAATTCAAACAGGAAGAGGACTAAGTAAGGAAGAGGTCTTTGTAGGAAAATCACTACCACTACCAGAACCAGATTTATTCAGTGTTGTAGCTGTGATGGTCCCAGGATGGTCCCTTATTAAAGAGACAAGGTGGATGAGGTAATATCTTTTATTGGACCAACTTCTGTTGGTGAGAGAGACAGGCTTTTGAGCTATACAGAGCTCACCTTCAGGTCTTCTTCAGGGAGCTTAGGCAGTCAATCCCTGTTTAGACCAGCAGAGGATCTAGACCTATACATTTACTGGCCTCTACAAACTTTGAGATTGTGGAGTTGGTATGTGTATTCCTGTTGTTTTGCTGAAGCACAGAAACATTTTGGTGAGCAGCAGTTAGTTTAGTTCTCTCTCCTCTGATTGAATCACAGCTATGCTGCACAAATGAACCACAAAGTGTGCTCAAGAGGCTCTCTGTGGGAGCTGTGACAACGTGCATGAGGACAAACAGAGGGGACATTCTGGGTGGGTGTACTGGAATGAGACTAGATGGGACATTCTTACAACCCAGTGAATCTATACTGCTGTGACAACTCATAAGGGCACGATTTAGGACAGCGCTTAGGCATATCCTATCCTGTGCCGAGGGTCTGAACTGGCCTCCCACAGACCCAGAATCCAAGAGGGACAAGTGACCTCCCTTTTCTCCATATACCAGTCCTAACTCTGGTGTAAGAATGAAGCAGGGTGCTGGAGTTTGTCTAGATACTGAAGTGACAGATGCATAGATAGACTGTACATCTGCCTGTTAATCTGGTCTACTCTTCCAGTTTAAATTGATTTCTGCTGCTACCTCAAGGGTTTACTTTCTTGGGCAGGGACATTGCTTTACTTCAGCTACTCTCCATGATATTACTATTGGATGATCTTTCGTTGAAGGTAGATGGCAAAGGGACAAATTCCATAAATTCGTATTCGTTCCTTACTTGGGACTTTCTCAATAGGAGCACTTTATGGATATTTTTAAGGCCTGAAGGGACCACTGTGATCAGCTAATTCAGTCTGTTGCATCACACAAGCCATAGAATCTTCCCTCGTGATTCCTGCATCGAGAACCATAGCCAGTCCATTATCACCCTTCCTCTGCTTGAGCCTGATACAAAACCCACTGAGGTCTTTTAACTGACTACTGTGGGAGATGGATCAGTCCTTACAAGAGATGCAATTCCCATCATTTTCACAGGCAATGAGTAAAAAGAGAGAGGGGCACTGTCATAGTTTACGGCAGCTACCCCTGTATTCTCTCTATGGTTCAGCAAGGGCACCCACTCTCAGGCATCCATCTCCCCAGCCATCACCTCTCTTGAGCGGAGATATGCATTTCTCTCCCTCCTGTCCAGAGTATTTCCAGCCTGCATAGTTCCCTGCCTATTTTATGAATTCCTCAGCAAGTCAGACTGCCGCAGCAGGCTGTCTTTGCCTTCTCCTTGGAGGTATACACAGCATAATTGCCTACAGTAAATTACCCCCAACTCTTTCTATGCAAGTACATTTATTCTTAAGGTAAAAGCATTACAGAGAAAACATTAAAACAATAAAAAAACCTAACAAACATGCTAATAAGCATAGCAGATATCACTCAAACAGGGGCTCTGGCAGGTGAACAGTCCCTTCAAACCCCATTCAGGGGTTTTCCTGTGTTTACAAGTTCATAACACTTTTTCCCCTCAGAACAAGAACATCCATCAAGCAGTATATCACTCCTTTACACAGCGTGGGTCCCTGATCTGCAGTGGCGATCAATAAGCAATCACCCAGACAATGGTCCCATCCTCAGGGAGAACCTATAAAAGGCTGAGTTTTTGGCATTCCTGAGGTGGAGGGGTACCTTGTTTAAAATAATCCTTTGAAGCTCAGAACACTTCCCAGGGTTACATTAGTCGTGTCTTCCCCTCCCCCCAAGTGACATCACACACAATCCGACAACAGTACACAAACATTTGCATTTTTAAAACAACAAACTCCTAGAATACTTAAACTTAATTCAGTAAGGTTTGTCCAGGATATTGCAGGAAAGTGCCTTGTCACAGGCACATCAGAGAGGTTCCTGACTGAATAAACTACCATTCAAAGGGCAAAAGACTAAGACTGGATACATTTATTCAGTCCTTGTTGAGCCAAAACTCCCATTGAAGTCGGGGCAGAGGGAGTAAACAGAGGCAACGGGTTGTGGGGGGCATGCAGGGTCACATCCCTCTCCCGGTTTGCTGTTCGGCTTCTACTGAGCATGCTCACGTGGATTGAGCATGCTCAGTAACACTGCTGAAGCCAGCTGCCCTAACTCTTTTCTCCCACTATCAGCAGGCATGGGTTGTCTCTGGGAGTAAGAGCTCCATATTTGCCCATATGAAAACAACTTAAGCTATGTATTTGTAGTCCCTGATTGTCTTAAACAGATTCCATAAAACAAAGTTATAGTCTGTTTACATTTGACCGACGATTACATCATTTTATCCCAGGAGTCACTATGATGGAGCTGGTAAAATCTTTAGACCATTGCCACTGCAAAGGTTGCCAGGTATTAAAAATAGAATTACATCTTTCCTTCTCTGTGGTATCTTATTATTATTTTTCCTATGTGCTGGTTATTGAGTGTGTGATCATTCTTTCAAATGAGTTTGGACAGCATCTATAGCTTTGTAGCAATTAAGAGGCCACAGACGTTAGCAGCTGAGGAGGAATGGAGAAGGTTTTAATAGCTTTATTTATCTTTAGCTTCTACTGTTTGGACTTCCTCAATGGTGGGCAGTTTTGTATCAATAAAAGGATGCTAAAGCTAGTTTCTTGTAAATGCAAGTGGGTCATTATCAATGGTGTGGAGAGATTTGCACAGTAGTTGAAAGCGATGTTCTTCTCTTGACTCTATCATCAATTACAAGGTTGCCAATGAATCTTAGAAAATGTGAACAGAAGCATTTTATGACCTACTTCAATGAAACTCTGTCAAACTGCAATGCTTTCTCCCCACTGCTAATTGTCTTCTTAAGTAGATGTGTCTGCTGACATAATTTAATGTCAAAAACTTACCTTTGCCTGAAGGGTGATGGAGAGAAACGTTGTCAGGAGAGTTAACTAGTGCCTACTGATAAGTTAACTCTCTCTTTTTATTGTTCCCTGTGATATGTAGTAGATATATTTCATGTGGGATATAGGTGCAATCTGTAATTGGTAGAGCCTAGGGATTGAGGTGACTGGACAATTTACTTACCACGCGGTGCTTCATTTTACTTATCTGTAAAATAAGTACATTGTACTAATAACATTACAGCTGCTTTGGGATTCTAATAATAACATGTTGTGTTCATCCTGATGTGTTAGCTATAGCCCATAGGGTGTTGCATTGCAAGCTGATCCGAAAACTCATTGAACTCAGTGAACGTCTTTCCATTGATTTCAGTGGGCTCAGGCCCTATGGGAAAGATTTCCAAAGGCACAAATGGCAGCTAGGTGCCTAACTCCCATTGAAATTTGATGAGGGTTAGGTGATCAGTGGCCATTTTCACCTTTAGTGGGCAAAATTCTACCCTTGGGTGTGTACATGTGGCTCCCATTAGGGCAAATTCCATAATCCTGAGCTGCTCCAGTGAAGTGAATGGACTGACTTCTCATTTCCGCCATTGCAAATGAGTGTAATTTGGCCCATTATGTTTTTTGTCTGGGTCACTTAACCTCCCTGCATCAAAAAGAAAGGAAAGGAACTGAAGACTTCTTATATGCAAGCTGCTTTGACACTGCCCGCCTTACTGATTACACCGTAAGAGCATGTACTGTGTTTTGAACTACAGATGTAAGTCGGAGGGGTGTGAGCCGCCTACCTCAGCTTCCTTGTGTGTTTTGCTGTTTCAGATAAAGAAAAATCAGCTCTTTGACACAGTCACATAGCCTGTCATCTTTTTTGTCCTTGTGCCAAGAGTGCATCTCTGTGACATGTATGGTGTGTGGTTTTGAAAGACTGCACTTCCTGGGAACAAATCACAGTTTGATCTAAGAGCCAGAAAACAATGCCTCTTATTATTTACCTCATTAAAGGTGCATAGGCCACTGACTGAATCTCGTGTGTCACCATTAATTTATCACTAAATGCTATGCTACGAAGAGTACAGCTTTGAGGAGCACATTAAGAGAATCATGTACGAGGCTTTTTTGTTAGCTCTTTTTCGATTGGGTACCTAAGAGACCTGTTCCTTAGGTCATGTCTTGTGTTATCAGAAATCTAAACGTAGGGCCACATCTTGAGGTCCCTCCTTGTTTGATTTTTGCTCAAGCTAGTTCTCACTGATTTCCATGGGAGTTTACTGAGTAAGGATGAATAAAAACTTAGTAAAGACCTCAGGATTTGCTTCCTTGTTCGTTGATCATACAGATGCCATCTCCTCCTGACCATATTAAGTAGTGAAGAGTAGACCAGATCCTTAGCTGGTGTAAATCAGCAAAGCTCTATGCTCTGTTGAAACAAATCTATCTAGAGCCACATTTAAAAAAGAATTTAGGCACCTAAAGATGGAGGATATTCTTCTTCTCTCATGCTTGTGATGAATTTTGAGATTTATGGAGGTAAATAGCTCCCTTAGTTACCTAAAAATACTTATGAACATTTTTGGTTCAAGCATTTCTAGAAAATCTTTGCATTAATGGCTAGCAATTGAGTTACTGCAGCCCCAACTGATTTTCAGAACAGTATCCAAAGTTTTCTTTTTTCCTCAGTTGCTTCCCCCCACTTGCAACAATTCCCTTTTTAAAATAAGGCCTTGGGCGTTATCAGAGTCAACCTCTTCCAGCGCAAAGGTGAAGGGCCAATTCCTGCAACTGATACATTAAAAAATGTTTTCTACATTGGAAATGAGTTTGTGATGAGGAAAATGTGTTTGGTGCATTTTTTTTTTAAAGTGAGGGACACTCAAATTTTCCACAAAGAGGGGTGGAAAGCTGAAGTTCAGCCTGATGTTGTCAAGCCCGTCTGGTGAGATGTGAACCCAAATTTCTCACCTGATTGCTCTTCATTGCCTACGGGGTAAATTTTCCAAGTGATGCACAGGAGGTGCATGGGCAAAACCTATTAACAAATAATTGCTTTATGCCCCTGCCTCCTGCATGCTTTAAAAAAAAAATCCCTTCCCCTTCTTGCCCCCAAGTGTCAATCCTATTGAAAATAAGACGAAAGCATTTCAAAATGTAGAGAAGGGGCACAGTGGTTAAGGAAGGAGCTGTGAGTTTTAGTCCCACTGATTCAAGGTACTGCACACAGAGGGAGATATTTTCTCACATTGCTGAAAATTGTTGTTTTACGCGTATTCAGAAATATCACGTGGAACTTTCCTATCAACACAGTGTAACAAACACTGGAAGACAGAATATGGGCTTCCAAGCCCCAAAGTATTGTTCACTATTAGAAATAAGAACAAAGAACGTTATTAAAAATAAAATACATATAAACCAGTCCCAAATGGGCTGCTTGGTGTCTCACCAGTGTAAATCTGCAGAACTCCACTGAAATTAAGAAGCCTACTCTGGATTAACCACACTGTAACCAGAAGGAAAATCTGACCTAACAGGCGGAAGTATGTTGTTCAGGCAAAACTTTCTCGTGGTAAAATCTGTTCAGACTGTTGGAAAATCTCCAGAGGAAAGTGATGGAAGCCGTTTCATGTTGGACACTTTAAAACTATACTAGGCTGGGCAGAAAAGTGAAGGCTCTAGGGAACAATATTGCACAGGCAGTAGGATGGACTGAGGACGTAAGTCTTTTTTATTTGTACACAGCAGTACCTAGAGGCCCTAACCAAGGTCAGGGGGCTATTGTACCAGACACTTCACCTGCACATTGTAAAAGACAGTCTCTGTTCCCCTAGAGCTGACAGTAAATAGACAAGACAGACAAAGTGAGTGTGAAAAGAAATATTATTATTGTCATGTTAGGCAACTGAGGCACAAAGAGATTAAGTGACTTGACCAAGATCACTCAGGAAGTCTGTGGCAGCATCAGGAAATAAACCCAGCCTCCCCAATTTCTAGTACACTGTGTTAAACCAAGACCATCTTTCTTCTGTAGCACTCGTAGGTCTAACAGAATTCATTTAATCAGAATACTGACGAGCAGGCGCCATTTGATTCAAACTTCGGTGAAACCTGGATTTGGCTCTGAATGCTGCGGTGCGGTCTTTTTCTTTTTCTTTTCTTTTCTTTAATTATTTTTGACCTATGTAAAGAAAACAAGAATAGCAAATTATATGTAAACTCATAATGTATTAATCGTTTACAACCTAACTGCAACTCTGCTTAAAACATGTGTGATCATATACACTGTGAATGGTTAATCTCGCTGCAGCTCCATTCCATATCTATAAAATGGGGACAATATTTCTCTTCTCTATTTATACTGTAAGATCTTTGCTGCAAAGTCTTTCCCTTACCATGCGTGTACAGAACTTAGCACAATGGGACCCCGATCTTGGTTGCGGTCACTGGTCACCACTGTAATTAAAATAATAGGCTTGGCAGAATTCAATTTTTTTTTTATCATTTTGATGGAAAATGTTTATTTTTAAGTACTTTAAAAAATTGATTTGCATTTTCACAATTGTGCAGAATTAAGGTAGGTCAGACAATTATTTAATGACAGTAGACATTGAGATTCAAAATGTTAAAGGTTTATAAACTGTTAAAACACAAATTGTCAACATCACATATCAAAATATACAACCTAACTGACCTTAAATCATTATTAATTGGCTTGTCCATTTGTAACAACAAGTCTAATTCAAAAGTCTAAATCACTAGATTTTGCCTCTAAGTTTCAAGCAGCATTTTTCTTATTTTATCAAGCTGTAAAGTTTGATTATTATCAATGGAAATATTTTACCATCAGTTTTTGTGTGTACAGTGAAATTGATGTTTACCAAAATTTACTAATTAAAAATCTAACTTTTCCAAGATTAGTAAAAAAGCATATGCCAAATTCTGCAGCCATTCCTTATCAAGGGGAGTTTTGCTAAAAAAGAACTGCAGGATTTGGACTATGTTACTTCATGCAACAACTTTCTGTGTGTTGCCGATGTGAATGCTGTTTTAAAATCTTCAGTAAAAGTGCCATTATGAAAATATTAATTCCTTTATGGTTTGAAAATTTGTAGACTGAGCCTGCACTATAAAATCAATATCAACATTTTCTATGCCATTTTTTTTTTAAGTAAATGAGAAAAAATCCTGCCTCGTGTTTTGCTGAAAACAGTCAGGTGACAAGTCGGTCATTTCTGAGGTTTGCAGCATTAAGGGTTGTTAATACTGAGGCCTGGAATAATGCTAATAAATCAGATTACATATGCAAACAAAGGTATCCAGATTTGCTGCAGTACATTACATAAAAGCTATTATTCACCTCCCAGGAGGTAAATAACAATGCTTTTTCTGGATCTGTAAGCACATCTCCTTTTGAAAATGTTAGTTTAAAAGAAAAAAAAAAAACAGCTGCATTTTTTAAGCCAAAACTGGAACTCTCTTTCTCCTAACTTTTGAGAGTTCAGATTACTGCTCTCCAAGGTTTTGCCCGTTGTGGTTAACAGTTCATTCACCAGCACTAGAAAAGTATTGGAAGCTATGGATGGTGGATTCCTTTCTGAGAGGACAGGCCTTACTTCCACAACCTTCCCTCCCCAGGATGCTCTCCTTCAGAAAACCAACTTTAACATTATCCTTGATGTCTTTGAATCAAGACTGGATGCATTTCTGGAAGTTATGCTCTAGCCAAACAGAAGTTACTGGGCTCAATACAGGGGTAAATGGATGAAATTGAAGGACCTGTGATTTACAGGCTATCAGACAAGATGATTTAGTCCAGGGGTGGCCAACCTGAACCTGAGAAGGAGCCAGAATTTACCAATGTATGTTTCCAAAGAACCACAGTAATACATCAGCAGCACCCCATCAGTTCCCACCCTCCAGCACCCCGCACCTCCCACACACTGGCAGCCCTGCTGATCAGCGCCTCCCGCAGTCAGCTGTTTTGTATGCGCAGAAGGCTTTTGGGGGGAGAGGAGGCGGAGTGAGTGCATGACAGGCTCAGGGGAAGGGGTAGGAGCTTTAGGGGAAGGAATGGAGTGGGAGCAGGGCCTGGGGCAGAGCAGGGGGTTGAGCAGGGAGCACTACCTGGCACATTGGAAAGTTAGCATCTGTAGCTCCAGCCCCAAAGTCAGTGCCTATTCAGGGAGCCACATATTAACCTCTGAAGAGCCGCATGTGGCTCTGGAGCCAAAGGTTGGTCACCCCTCACCTACTCGGTCTGTTCTGTCTTAAATTCTACGAATCTCTGAGCCCCATAACACGGATTACATAGAGGATGTATTCAGTAAATGCATCTCATGGGTTGCTCCGATTGCCATTCTTCCTTGATGAACACTGCCAACTTTTGGGGCTGTGCTGGCCATGTTGAGGGTAGAGATGGCAATAAAGGGGTTCCTGCAACCTACCCTCTGGCAGACTTTCTGCCAGCAAGGACCCTCTGCGCTGGCTTCTACTAATATAGATCCTGGGTGAATCTGGCCCATGGGTTTCTTGTTTCAGTGAACATCAAGATTTATTGTCCCTTGACAATAAATTGGCTGTTCCTGGATCAATATTTACCACTTGGGTCAATTAATCTTGATATTCACCTCAACAGTAGTCAGTATCTACTTATTGATTTTAAGTGTAATGAAAAGTAAATACATAGGGCCCAATCCTGACTGAGCAAAACTCCCATTGAAATCAAGTCCATGTCAGAGCTAAGAACAGGCTTCTAGGAACTCTGACTCCCAGATTCACACTTTAAATAGTGGATTGTCCTTCCTCCTCTTCCATATTTACCGCACCATTTACACTTACAAGCGTGATGAGATTGTGAGGCATTCCCAAAACATATAATGAGTGGTAGCTAAACTGAGAATCCTTGATGCTCAGGTGAAATTTCTTTTTTATACGTAACTAACATCTGTTGGGACATATATTCTCTGAGTAGAAGATTAAAGAACATCATTGCCAAAGTAACTTTAGATGTAATTGGCGTTTGCTTTACAGCTCAGCCCTAGTACAATTTTTGACTGATGTTCAAAGGAGAATTGTGATCTCACATTTAGCACTTAGCCAATGAAGTTAAATTCAACAGATCTCAATGGGCATCATGCTAAATTCTATAATTCGTCCCTACTCATCTGAGATTTTTTTACCAGAGGAAGAACTAAGGACTACAAGGTTTGGCCCATTATTATTATAAATTAATTGATTTGTTTACAATAAAGCTTTGCACGGTATTTTAAACCACGGGCTTTAAGAGCATTTCCCTGGCTTGCAAACAAAACAAAGATATATCTACAAGTTCTTTCCTGACTGCAAATGTATTGCCCAGAGAGTGTTCATGAAAAGTGTAGCCCTTTGTATTCTCTGTGGTATTATTTCTGGATCTTTTGCATGCTCTGAGAAAACAAATGAGCTGCCAGTTTAGAGTGACAGTATGTGCAACAAGATGAAAACAGGCTAACTAATATTTGCAAAAATAAAATAAAAAATTATTCCCTGTAGGTAATTTTTAATTTTTGGGTTCTGTGCAAGATTGTACAGCTACAAACCATCATTGTAACCAAAATGTTTCTCTCTCCAATCATTATCAAAATGAGATTTTCTTTCTGCTAGAGTGGAGCTTTTTCTTTCTTTTCTTTCTACATCAAGGCCACACTACATTAGCTACTACAAAAAGCTTTTGGCTACTGACCAGTTTAATTTGCTACGGAAAAGAATATCATCATATTCAGATAAAGAAAAAGTGCCCTTTAAAAAGAGGTGAACAATCAATGACAAAAAAGTAGATATTGGCACATAACCTAACAGGAGAGGAAGCTGGGCGCAGTATGACAATGGTTTGTTTAGTCTAAGGGATTAATTATTCAGCAGTTGCAATCATGATGAAAGTATGCACACTAGCCTAAAACTGGCACAAAGGTTAATTGGTATCTAAGGGCTGTCTTTAGTCATCGGATACTGTTAAGTAGCATGGACACTATTTTAGGACATTTTTAGACTTTTAAAACCCTCCACAAAACCCCCAAAGTTTAATGTGACAAAGGTAGTGAGATGATTTCCTGGCAAGAGGATGGCCGGAAATTGGTATCTAGCACCAGCCCCTGCATGAGAAAAAAGTCTTGTGTGCTTGATAAGAATTGAAAAATGAATTCCCCGTCACCACTGTTTTAAGCCTTATGGGTGCTATTTAAACTTGACATGTCATAAATCCAATATCTACAAACAAGATCACATTTGTTTTCTGTCCGTTTTTATTTGTGTGCGTAGAGGATTGCAACGGCACACATGACATTAGGTGTCATTGCATCCAAATGAAGGTTCTGTTAAAAGAACGCACATTAATGCTGTACGGTAACCGAGAATCTAATGATTGGTAGAGGCTTCTATTGAGGAGACTTGGCATGCATGGAGAGGACATGCCTTTTGGACACTTCTGCCTGGAAGTGCTGTGCTAAATGGACACATCTGCAATTCATTAGTGAACCCTGAGTTGTCTATGTACATGCTCAGCTATAAGGATATCACTGTTTAGATTTGCTCACTGTGCTATGCCCATTTCACTAAGCATAGAAGTTAAGTAAAGGTGGGTTTAGATGGATTGTGTGGTGCAGCAAGTGACTTAACTTTCAGGGTTGATCTTTGATGACCCCAAGATAGCAATGTCATGTTGGGGGTGCCACAAGCAACTTTACCCTTGTTCAGATTGCTGAGACACAGGGATGGATTTAGGGGCAGGTGACCTAGGTGTCCACCTGGGGTGCCAGGCTTGCGGGGGGCTGGGCTCAGGGTGCTGTTTTTGTTGTTAGTGACAAAAGGAAAAATAGAATGTTTGAAGTACTGTGCTGTAGTAATGGACTTCTCCCCTGACATTAATCACAATGACAAGATGTCATTTACAGTAAGATTTGTGAAGACAAACATGGCTGTCTCCAAATAAAGGAACACTTTATCTATTTCTGGTCTGTGGACAACTCTACGGGAAAAGGCCTAACAGAACTGTTTATGAACATTTAGAATGAGAATAAAATAAAGCTTCAGGACTGCTGCAACCAAGGTTATGACAATGGCACCAACATGAAGGGAAGAAACAATGACATCCAGGCAAGGATCCTTGTGCTGATCCAAAAGCTTTCTTCATGCCCTATGGTTGCCATTCCCTCAACCTAGTTGTGTCAGGTGCAGTGTCATCTGCTTTAGATTCAGTATCTCTCTTTGGAGTACTGCAAAGGATATACATCCTAGTTTCAGCATCAACTATCAGGTGGAAGATCCTCATGGACAATATTACAAATCTGAGCTTGAAGCCACTACGTGACACTCGCTGGGAGAGCCTCATTGACAGCATAAAGTCAGTGAGCTACCAAGTGACTGAGGTTTACAACACCCTGATGGAACTGGCATAGTCGAGTAAAACTGAGGCCAGAATCTGACACCAGGCACAAAGCCTGGCAAATCAGATCACTGACTTCAAATTTCCAGTCTCATTTGTGGCTTGGCATGATATCCTGTTCCTAGCAAATGTTGTAAGCCAGGCATTACAAACTCAGTCAATGGACATCGCAACTGCTTGTACTTTGATAAGAAGTTGCTTTAATTTCTTTGTGGCCTATAGAGACAGCCCATTTGAAGATGCCATCACTACTGCCAGAGAAATGGTGGAAAACTTGGAAGTTGAGCCTGTCTTCAAGGAAACTCGTATTCATTGGGAGAAGAGGCAATTTGGTTACTAAAGCAGTAGTGATGGGAAGCTTGAAAGAAAAATTCAAGGGGAGGTTTTTTTGCTTGCTTGTTTACACTGCTCAGGTGTCCACCAAAAAAAGGTTCACAGAAATGAAGCGCCATGAAATGACCTGGAGGAGGGGGGGTTGTATGACCTTAGTAAGCTACTGGTGGACTGGAAAACATTCTTGAACAATGTATGGACCTTCACCGGATGCTGACACATGAGGAATATTTGGACCTCAACGATAAAGACCTCTATGTTGAATTGGACAACATCCATCACATTTTGCCACACGGGAAGCACTCTCCATTCCAAGATCTCCAATTCATTCATGAGGCAGCGCTCAAGGACACTTTTCCTAATGTGTGGATAGCTTTGAGGATTCTGTTCATGCTGCCGGTCACAGTCACAAGTGGTGAGCGCTTTTTGAAGCTCAAGCTCATTAAAATATATCTTTGATCTATGATGACCAACAAGAGATTGCCATCACTTGCTATTTTATCACTTGAAAATGCCATTGGCCAATCTTTGGATTTTTCTGACGCTTTGCTTCAATTCGTGAGGGTAAAGGCGAGAAAAGCAACCTTTAGAGCTAAAGGACTAGAGTTAACATTCTAAGGCTGTCATCTACTGTAACACTGTTTACTGATCCACCTAGTGTTGGGGCACAGTTCAATTTCTTGATGTTAGTACATTTCAGTTATTCTTAAAATTAAAAAGTTTCTATAAGCTTAGAGGAAATGAATGTTTTAAATTTGTTTATATATGGCATGAATTGATATCAATTTACAGATCCTAGCATGCAAATTTATCGTCTGATATGGCGGGGATAACTCATGCTTGCAGATCGTGCATCAAAGTCATGGGCTACAAGTGAAATAAAAAATAAGGTATTCAAAAGTTTAACACACAGAGGTGGAAGGGCACTGAAGATGCTCCTTGCCTCAGGCGCCATTTGGTCTAGGGCTGGCCCTGCTGAGACAGAAGTATCATATATATACTGATTCAGGGGTGTGTGTGTATGTTACAACAGCACCTAGAGTCCCCAACCATTGTGCAAGGTACAGTACAAAAACAGAGTAGGAGACAGTCCCTCTCCTGAAAAACTCACAGCCTAAATAGACAAGACAGGGAATGAGTGGGACATGAAACAGAGGCAAAGTGACTTGCCCAGGGTCACACAGCAGGACAGTGGCAGGGTCAAGAATAGAATCCAGGCCTTCTCAGTCAATAGAATCCAGGCCTTCTGTCCACTAGATCACATGACCTCTGATACATGTATGTGTACACACATGCGTGTGCACACACATATATACTGGTACACATGTCTACTCTGTTTAAGGGTGAAGAGATATATGACATGAACATGTCAATATTATATTGCCTTATGATGTCTCTCAGAAGACAGGGAAGAAATGAAGAAATATAGTTTGCAGGCATGCATGTTTGGCAAGAAGATGTGCTGTATATGCTACAGTACTTAGGCAGACCATGCTGGGTGCTAAAATATATATTGTGTAAAAAAAAACATTACATGCATTCCAGAGGCTTTGAGATGTTCTGCTCTGATGGGCAGTCTCTATCTATCAATGTATATCACACTTGTGCTCTACAAATGACACTGGCTTCCTAATCATTACTGGATCCATTTCAGGGTACCAGTTCTGATCAATAAAGGCTGGAATGAATTAGACCCTCAGTGTTTCCGCATCTCCCTCCATGCCATACCCTGGGAACTATGATTCACCAGCACAAGGTCAAACCGCTAGAAGCTTGTGGCAAGAACTCTTTGTCACAATGTGCCCATCTACAGCGCTCTCTGAGAATGGAATCAAGCTGACTCCAAGACTAGCTACATTCAGAGCATGGTGCAGAATGTCTCAGGGTTTTATATTGTCCCCCATCTCTGTAGTATCTGAGTACTTTCTACATAAAATCAATAGCAATAGTGAAGTCCTTAGCAGATTTCATGGAGTCTCTGGCACTTCTTTTCCTGGGTAAAATTCTACCTGCAGAACAGTTTTTTTAAAAATATATATTTATTTCAATGTAAAAATGTGATATTTTTTCTATGTTGATTTGTCCCAAGTTTTAGTTGGGATTTTTTGGGAGTACAAAGGGGGTATCAATGTGTGGGTGTTACTTTTATGTTGTAAAGGCCTTTTTGAAGAAGGCTTTTCTCACATCTTCGTGATGACCGTCCCTGAATAAGGGCAAAGCACAAGAATTTGGCAGCATTCATATGCAAGACCACAGCCTGAGCAAGGGAAGGGAGGAAGGTTTTTGCTCTTCTTTGGGAAGAAGGGGTGTTTCCCAATCATGTAACAAAGCCTAGACTCTATGGAAATGGGTGCTTTAGAAATATTGGTGGAGACCAAGGGCTGGTCTACACTACAGGGGGAAAATCGATCTTAGATACGCAACTTCAGCTACGTGAATAACGTAGCTGAAATCGAAGTATCTAAGATCGAATTACTCACTGTCCTCACGGCGCGGGATCGACGTCCGCGGCTCCCCCTGTCGATTCCGCAACTCCGCTCGGCTTTGTGGAGTTCCGGAATCGATACAAGCATGTTCGGGGATCGATTGCTACCCGCCAATACGGCGGGTAGTGAAGACGTAGCCCAAGTGAAATAATTTCTGAAAGCACGAAGTTAGACTCAGAGAGTGGTCACAAAATCAACAATATACAAAAGCTGCCTATGAGAGAAGAAAAAAGGATCTTTCTTCCCATATTAATCCTGTTAGCACATCACATTGCTAGGGCTATTGGAAGGAAGTAGCAAAGATTCCATTCATAACCCTTTCCTAGAGGGGTTATAGATCAGTGGCATGCTCCAGGCTGAAATGTGACATTCAAGGTCTCAACCTCAGAGCAGTTGCTACCTTTCCCCCGCAACAAAGGCAGACTCAATGAAGCTGAGGTCATCACTCCAATGGCTGGGAGGGGTCTCGTTGCAAGAGGGTCCTGAAATGGCAACAACATTGCATGAACTTTGACTGCATGCAACAGGGTAAAAGAACCAGGTTAAGCTCTTTAGGAATTTAAAGGAATACTGTCTACTTAGGTTAGGTTCTAAACGTAAGTTCTGACAATGCATGAGAACTAGGAAGTGAAACACTGACCAGTCTAGTTTCATTGTCCAGATGGATGAAATGGGGGGAGGGGGAAGGGAGTAAACAAAAGCATAAAACAGAAAAAGTAAATTGTGTTTGCAAAGACTTTCATTGTTAGTGATCAGAAGTGCTGCTAACAATGCAGGTAAAGAATTGAAAAATAGCTGAACTTTGTCTCGAATGTGTCAGTGTTTTTTTTACTCCTTCTTTTTCAAATACATTTGGCATCCAGATAATGACAGGTGTGATAAGTCATCCACTGAAGGAGTGCATATTTCCTCTATTTGTCTTTAACATTGACCTCAGCCCCAAGAAGCCTGATGCAACAAAAAGCATATTGTGCCTAATCCACTTCTCAGTTACCCCATTGTTTACACTGAGGTATGAGAAGAGGACGAATCCCTTTGTTTTAAATAAATGCACAGACCTTGATTCAGGGCGGCACTTAAACATGCTCACATTGAAAGCAATGGGTCTTAAGCACATGCTTAAAGAGACGCACATCATGAAGTGCTTTGCTGAATTGAGACCTAGAGGGACAATATCAGGCTGATTAGGTTAATTTTTTTGAGATTTTTATCAAATAAATAGTAACTGAAATATTGTCTGATTTTAAAAAAAATACTATGAACATGTTTTTTAATTATTTGGCTTTAAATATTCCCCCAGCAGTGTCTGTTAGCAAAACTGGGCAGCCAGTGGGCCACAAACAAGATGAGCAATGTTATCCGAGTAACCAAACAGCACAGATAGCGAAAAACGGATGAGATTTTGGAAGTTCTTTCAGCTTTAATAACACAGATGCTATGACTAACACAGATGGAAAATATGCAATTTTAAGTTGATGGTGCCCTTTTAAAATTGTGAAAGGTAAGGATGACATGTTCTTTGCAATAGATCTAAGTACAATGGGGCATCCTCCCCTTCTGCATTTGGACTGGTAAACGTCATCATTAACAGTGAATTTCCCACATTTATTTCCTCTCACAACCATGGACCTGATCCTGAGAGATATTGAATAGCTGCTGCTCCCATTGCGACATCGATGGGCATTGCAGATATTCAGCATTTCTCTGGATCAAGCCTGTAACGTCCTTATCAAGCAGTTTTGTCATGTGAGGAGTGTGGCAGCAGCAATTCCTCAGTAGGCTATGGAGAATGAATTTCTTTTCTCTGTTGCCTGGGAAAGACTGTTTAGAAGCACTGTAGTCAGGGAAGAAATTGAAAAATCTTTTGTTGAACAAAGTACCTTTCACTTAAAAAACCAAGGCAAGATAAAATGACATGTGTGCTAATGATGTATTTTATGAACTGCCATCTGTCTCAGGAAAGGTCAGAGAAAAATAGCAACTGCCATGCAGGTGATTGGTGAGAGGGGGAAAAATGGCCCTCATCTAAACATGACAAGAAGCTTCTGTGACATCATATAAATGCCATAATTGGGAAGTGGTAAATTGAACAGGGCTGCCTTTTGAATTTGATGTGTCAATAAACAAGTTCAAGGTGACATGTTGGATCAATACCGCACGACAAGCATCATCCGACAAATTTACTGCAAAGTAATTGGGTGCAAAATGACTCAACTCAACCTTCACACTGCAGAAAATCAAACAAACAGGCAACCTACAGGCAACAGTTTGTATATGTCAGATGCTGCTTAAGGTAGCTTGCTTGGTACTGATAGAGTTGTTTTAAAGGGAAACATACAGTAATAAAAGAGGGGTACCCTTTATTATGAAACTGACCTCAGGCATTGATACAACCCCATATGCACCTTAAGGGTATATAAATAGAAAAACAAAACATACAATTGCTAGAGGTAGTCTTAAATATTCATATTTTTCTTCCTGTCTGCGTTTAGATGGCAAATAAAATAGGTCTGGAAAAATTTTTTTCGTGAATATAAGTTAAAGGCTTTTCATTTGACTGACATGTCTTTTCCCATCCCTTTTCTTTACATTTTTGATAAAGCAAGGTAAAAATAAGACTTCTTTTTATATTAGCCTTAACCTCCGACCCCCACTGTTTATACTTGTGGACATTGCAGAAGGATATTAAATGCCGATCATTGGGTGGCATTAGAATTAACCATCTGCGCTGGTTTTTGAATCTTAAACTAGTTACTCAGAAAAGTCTCTTCAGTGCATTAATTTGTTGACAACAAATTTGATGCTTGACTTGTCCGCACTTGACAACCTTTAATCTTAAGTTTCTCTGAGGGGAAAGAAGAGAGTTTATTTTGCTGTGAAATTTGGGCTTGTGCCAAGTATAAAACAGAAGCCTGTGCACTGACTATGCACTTTGGAAATGTCATGGAGATTGATTGTGTTTTAATTGTACATTTGTTTGAGAGTGAAAAAGGAGAGAGAAGATGAGTGGGAGGCCACAACCAAGGGGGAAAATATCATTCAGGTTTGCATTACTTTTTCCAGTTGTTCTGCGGTATAGCAGAGATCTCTTCTTACTGTGCCGGCTTAGCAGGCTGCTAGAAATAACGGAACAAATTAATTCCTGATGTAACTTGATTGAAGTCAACACAGTTACTTTGCGGATGAATTTGGTCCCATGTTTTGAGACAAGATGCTTGCATCTGCAACTGCTAAAAACAAGATTCAGCTCTTGCCTGCTGAAGCAACCACATGATTTACCATAATCCAGAAAAGCAAGAAAGCTGGCAAACTCAACAACTCCACTTTATTGATGGACTGACTGCAACGGATAAAGCCATGCACAGTATTGGTAAGCTTTGGAGGCATTGAGAATTTAATGGATGTCAGGATTTGGAAAGGGGAAAAATGAGAAGATTGAGATAGAAGATTTGTGCCAAGAATGAGATAAGTGTGGAGAATTATTAGTGCAACGATCACCCTTAAAAATTCAATATGTGCCTGTGGCCACTATGCAGTGCTCTCTAAGGGCTCTCTTCTGCAGCCAAATCTATACAGTCAGACTCTAACACCTAGACAGAGTCCAAGTGAAGTGAATGGAGCTCTGCTCAGGTGCTAAGTCTGCCCATGTGGATCTGATTGGTAGGATTGGGGCCTAAAACTGTAAACTTTCCTAAATGGTACATTTATTCTATAGTGTGAAATAATCTAGGCCATACAAGAGGCTTTCAATCTGCATGTTTGGTGATGTGCCTAGCACAACTTTGAGCATGGTACAAATAGTAAATATTTATAGTAACAAGATAGCATACAAACTATCCTTGATTGTTTTTCCCAAATTTAGCACAGGATATTACTACTCAGATACTGTTGAGTGATAGCTGCATGTAAATGCTGACTTTGACAATGGCAACCATTGTTTTAGTTGGAAAGAAATGATGTTGCTGGTGGGACATAGGTCTTATCTCTGTGACTCAGTCTAGGGATGGGTGCACAATGACTTCTATTGGAGTTTTACTTTAGTATTTAAGGATTTAGCCAAAACCTGGTATGCAGGTTTGGTTTGGAAAAATAGCTAGAACTTGGGTGCTCAGCTGAACTGTTCAAGCCACTGTGGTATGCAAAACTGGGTTGGAAGTCATGCAGGAACACGCTTTCTCATGATATTAGCTTTCCTTTTAGTCCTAGCTGGTGTGCAGATGTGAAAAGCAGTAGCCAGACATTTCAGAATCTTAAAACAGGTTTGCTTTCAGTTTCAGGTGAAGGTGCGTGAAGGGGAATATTGTGTCTCCTTATTTTCTCCCCAGGCTAGCAGCAGGTTAGGAAAAAAGGTAAAAAAAAAAAAAAGGGGGGGGGGGGAGTTCTGCCCTTTTTTGTTTCTTTATTGTATATACAGAAAACCTGAAGAGCTTTTGTTGTTGTTGTTGTTGTTCTGTTTTTTTTTGCTTTATTAGCAAACAGCTTTGATTTATTTATTTGCTTGCTTGCTCAGTTTTTACATTAGAAATTTAGGTAATCTCTATCTTGAAAATTGGGGAACTAGTGGGATTATGACATCACAAACCATACACTGAAAGTCAATCAACTGAGAATGGAAGGAATTTTTAGTTAGAATTTAAAAAAAAAACAACCAAACCCTTTGTTAAAATTTTGCTAACCTCCACTCAACTCCTATGCTTAAAAAACACGTGGGAGAAAGACCATGGTTGTTAAAAATTCAACATCATTCTACTCCTTTCATTAAGATGTGAAAAATATATATTAGTGACTTTCAGCAAGTCTTCTAGTAATACCAGGTAAGCCCAGACTTGGCATTATTGTTATGTCCAAAGTAAACAAGAAGCCAACAAAACAAAATAATCTCTCCCACATTTTTCAGGCATTCTGTATCTATCACAGAGAGCATATTTCTCCTCCCATCCCTCTTATGTTTTTGTTAATTCCTTTGTAGGCTGTCCTGGGGCTGAGATTTGGACACCCATTAACAATATTGGGAACTGGGTGTCCAAATCCTTTAGGTGGTTTTGAAATATCTGTCATGGTGCGATTGCATCCAGACAGCTCACATTTTATGGGAATAAGGAGATAAAGCTGATTGATTCTGGGCAACTCTTTCTACACATGAAAGCCTCAATCCTGCCGCTGACCAGTATGCAGGCGGATGTGTCTGTGAGAAGCCTCACGGATTTCAGTGAGGCTCTATCTGGGCACAGCAGTCCACCTGCACAGTCAGTTGCAGCATTGGGATCTAGTGTATCTGACAAGTGGACAAGGAAGACATGTTCTGTGTTTTGGGTGATCCTAGCTGGACTCACTATTGCAGCACAATTGGGAAATGCCTCTTTTCTCGCACTGGGTAACTGGTTTCGTTAAGTATGGGTTATTCTTGTCAATAAAAAAAATTCCTGTTATGAAATATGGTGAAAATGACAGATATTTTGCCTTTTGGCCTCCTTTCCTTGCCTTAATTTTGCTAACTCTGATACCCAAACACATAAACCATCTGCTTCCTTGTGCATATTGATGTCTTGTGTAACACTCATTTAAACCTTCTTTATCCTCTCTGTTTACCTGTAATGATTATTCCCTTATTAATTGTTTTCTGTTGTGCTCTTTAAAGGCTCAAGCCAAAACTCATTGAAGTCAATGGAAAGACTTCCATTCATTTCAATCAGGCCCTAATTGTATTTATATAATTACATAAAATTATTTTCCTTTTTCTGTGATATTAGAAAAAGAATAAAAACCAGTCCTTAAAATCACCTACTTCTTTGTGGAAATATTCTGTGCAGCACCTTTCCTAAGTCCTATACACCTTGATTGTCTTTGGGTTATCAATCATACCTGTTATTTTCTGTTCCGACTTAAGAGGATTATACAGACTGGATTTTTCACTTTGTCAGTATTATATACTGACAACTTCACACTCAGGGCTCTATTCCAGTCTGAAAATGATGTTATGTGGTGCTCTCGCTTTCATTTAAATTACCTAAAGACATGGTGGATTTTGTGTCCTATGTGCTGGAGAATGTATCTGAGGAAAACCTGCCACTCAAAGCAAGATAAAATTGGGAATTCTGGGGGAAGAGGATCTGCCCCAAAGAACAAATAATAGGTACGAGCAAATGATATTTATTCGTTTCTCCAACTTATTTTGAGATGGCAAAACATGGTGCCTAATATAAAGTAGCCTCTGTGTCACTTTAACTTACACAACCAGGGTGAAAACAAAACATGCCTTGTAGTCCTTCGTCCCTTTGCTGGTCTTCTGTCCGAGGTGAATTTTATTCTTCATTTTAGCTCAGCACATTAATCTATAGTACAACTCACTGATTTTACTTTCGAAGGGATAAATTATTTTGAGATAATTTCTCCAGTATATTAAGCAAACTCACGCCTTCTTTCTGGTTATATGTAAATGACTTCATATTTTTTTCTTCTCCAAGACATTTTTATTCTGCCGTTGTTAGAAAAATCCACCTTCTCTTGGTGTCTAATGTCCTCTGTATGTCATTTAAGTGCCTACATGGAGAACAGAAATTTGATAATACAGGGATCGTCAATCTAGCAGACAAATGTATAACAAGATTCAGTGGCTGGAAGTTGATGCTAGGTTAGAAATAATGTGCAATTTTTTTAACAGGGACGGTAATTAACCATTGTAACAATTTACCAAGGGTTTTGGTGGATTCTCTATCGCTGGCCATTTTAAAATCAAGATTGGATGTTTTCCTGAAAGATCTGCTCTGCTTCAAACAGGAATTAATTCAGGGAACTCCTATGGCTTGTGTTGTGCAAGAAATCAGACTAGATGGTTACAATGGTCCCTTTTGGCCTTATAAGCTATGAATCTATTAATCATTTACAGGATCTCAAAGTTACTACTGGAGGGAAAATATTAGTTTGTGATCGTGTTTTTTATAGACCCCAGTGCTATGAAAGACTAGTTTGTCTTTTATTGTGTTTCTTAATCAGTTTAGCTGGTTTTAGAACCTAATCCAAATCCCTATACTAATGGAAAGGTTTTCACTGATTTCAATGGCTATTGGATCAGGCCCCTAGGATGGCATTGCTTACCCTTCTATTGCCATGTCTGGATCCAGATTGTACTCCTAGTACCAAGTAAGAGCAACAGAAACAAAAGGGATGTGAACATAGGATTTTGAAGCACTTATATCAATCTGAGTGGGGCTATGGGACTTATCTCTACCATATGGCACCCATACAGTGATGTGGGAAATACAAGTACCTAAACAAAACCACCTCTCAAGAATTCAAAGGTGCCAGTGCTTCACTTGTTATTAGATGCAGCCTCTTTCTGGTACAGTAGCACACCAAGCTGCACTGCATGGTAAGAGCTGGGCTGCTCCATTCTGTGTTCCTGTAATGGAAACCCCAGCCGCGTATTTGAAATGTGCATTTAAATATACTAGAAGTCAACACCCCACCAGCACCACCATCCAGTAGCAAGTGTGCAGATCTCATTTCAAGCTCCCCTTAGGAAGAGCCAATTAGCTTGTCCTGCGGCTATATACAAAAGTCAGGGGAATCTTTTACTCACCATGGCTGGGATTTTCAAGAGTTCTCAGTGATGGCATAAATCTGCTCCCTATAAGTCTATGGTAAAACCCCTACTGACTCCAAAGGCCAATGCCAAGTGCTTTTAAAAACCCCCATTCTTAGGGCTTAATCTTGCCAGTGAGGTGCCTTCAATGGGAGATGATGGTGCTATGATCTTGTAACCACAGGTGAGTATGTTACAACTCCCCAGCTGTGCCAATCTACAGAAGATATGAATTACAGCCAGAGGTTGCACATGGTTAGTGTTTTAGCTCAAGCTTCCTTTTAGCTCTGAAGGCCCCTGGGCCCAAGGTGTCAGCCAAGATGGTGGCCACCACCCGCTTTTTTCAGAATTGAGCCATTAATCCAGCAACTCCATTTCACGGGAACAAATACTGCAGCCGTTACCATTCTGCCATGTCAGAAACTGCCATGCTAAATAGTAAAGCAATTGCCAAGGCCCTGAAAGGCACAAGGATATAGATACATTTTGTATAGGGTTGCTATTAGTTTTTCAGGGCTGCAGAGAAGACTTGCATGAAAATTGAGCCCATTATGTATTTGGGTCTTGCTTAACAAAATGCAATATAGAAGGCAGTCCATTATTTTGGAACTAGAGGCTTCGCCTTCCTTCCAAGATTGATTTTTGTTTCACAAATTATTACCGCCTGGATTAATGATCTCTGTGGATGCAAATGTTCTCGGCTGCCACCCAGGTGCATTAACCTTTCAGAGAACAAAGAATTCCTCCCGCTCTACATTGCCCTGACCAAAGTATTTTCCTATTCTGGATGCAGAATATTAAATACACAGAAATCACCACATTGTCATTATTAATGGAAGAGGAATTTAATTCTGAAAGAATGGACTAACGTACAAACCCATGACACAAATTTCCCTTTGCTGATCAGCCTCTTCTTGCATTATCTCCTCCATTTAAGCACAATTGGGTCATAATGTTCTATGGCAAAGTCATAACCTCTCATTAATAATACAATACTTTGTGCTTATGAAGCATCAGTAGCTGGGGCTTAAAGCACTTTACAAACGAGTGCCACTTTCTCCAAGCCCGTGTGAGGTAGGTATATATTATTGTCCCCATTTTACAGATAGGTAAGCTAGGATATAGAATGAATGAAATGCTCCTGAGTAGGGAGATGAAGCAAGCAAAGCCTATGTAAATCTTATGTTTTTCTTAAACCTTGAGATAAGGCTAACGGCCCCAATCAGGCATTGGAACCCTATTGTGCTAGGAACTGTGCAAACAGATAATAAATAGACAGTCCCTTCCCCAAATTGCTTACAGCTTAGAGCACCAATCATTAGGATCCTACCAAATCCACGGTCTATTTTGGTCAATTTCACAGTCATGAGATTTTTTAAAATTTCAGCTATTTAAATCTGAAATTTCACGATGTTGTAATTATAGGGGTCCTGTCCCAAAAAGGAGTTGAGGGGCACAAGGTTATTGTAGCGGGGGTCACGGTACTGCTACCCTTACTTTTGCACTGCTGCTGGCAGCGGCGCTGCCTTCAGATCTGGGCAGCTGGAGAGCAGCGGTTGCTGGCCAGGAGCCCAGCTCTGAAGGCAGAGCCACTTCCAGCAGCAGCGCAGAAGTAAGGATGGCATAGTATGGTATTGCCACCCTTACTTCTGTGCTGCTGCCTGCAGAGCTGGGTTCTCATCAGCAGCTGCCACTCTATAGCCAGCCAGCTCTGAAGGCTGCAGTGGAGAAGTAAAGGTGTCCTGGTACTGTATTGCCATCCTTACTTCTGTGCTGCTGGTGGCGGGGCGCTGTCTTCCGATCTGGGTGCCTGGCCAACATCTGCCACTCTCTGACCACCCAGCTCTGAACGCAGCGCGGAAGTAAGGGTGGCAATATTGTGACACCAACACTGTTACTAAAATAACCTTGCGACCCCCCCCCCCGCAACTCCCTTTTGGGTCAAGACCCCCAATTTGAGAAAGGCTGGTTTCTCCCGTGAAATCTGTATAGTATCGGGTAAAAGCACACAAAAGACCAGCTTTCACGGTGGAAGACCAGATTTCATGGCCCGTGGCATGTTTTTCATGGCCATGAATTTGGTAGGGCCCTACCAATCATTCAGGGCCTTATGAATGTGTTTACCTTTATGCATGTGAGTAGTCTCATTGACTTCAATCAGGCTAATCACAAGCATAACGTTAAGCATGTATGTAAATCCTTGCAGAATCAGGGCCTAAGTGACTATCTACGTTTATCAGTGTCGTCAATCTGGCATCTTTCCTGAGTAGTCAATTCACTTAAGAACACAAAGTCTATTCTGCCTGCAGACTGTTTTCTGCTCTCAGAAAACAGAGCGGTGTGAAATTTATCTAGCTTTGCTGTATTTGTGAAACTTTTGCTCACAGCCCTAATTACGCCTGGATCGTGATAACATTGAGTCAGCTTAAATTATTAAACTATGGCAACCTCCATAGGTAAAAACCTGTTCAATTAATGACTGATTAGTTAAATCATTACTTGCCCTGATAGGAATCATAATATATTTTTATGGGCCAATATTATTTAAAAGGCAAATTAATTTATGGAAGAACTCTTTTTCCTAAAAGATGTATAGATTAGCGAATGGCACCTACTGAAATTTAAAAGAAACCCACAGCCTTTATGTGAAAGTAATATAGTAACACCAATCTGACATTGAGAGACAGCCCCAGTGAGGTCCTGAGAGCTCTCCAGTTCCACTATGAACAAATGGTGCTCAAGACTTTGAAAGACTAGGCTGGTAGATGTTTAACTTCAGGCCATGGGATTTTTAGATATTTAGGGCCAGAATTTGGAGTAACTCCAGGGACTTCAACAGAGTTTCTCTAGATTTATGCTGGTTTAACTGGGAGGAGAAGATATTCCTTGTACTCAGGTTTATGTTGTATCATTGTCCTTCTGTTCCCTTATCCGTGTCGCCCCAATGGCCAATAGAACCTTATCCCTCATGCTATTGTACAGCAAGAATGATTTCAAACTTGCATTGCCACTGTGCTGGTTCTGCTCCCAAAGTGAACCTTAGCACTGGGGAGGCTCAGAGTATTGGGATGGCCCCCACAACACCATCTCAGGCCATGGCGCCATGGCGTCTCAAACCAAAATGACTGACAAGTCAGTAAGACATCCATTTCCAGTACATGACCCTGCACACTGTACAGCTGGCTAATGCGACCTTTGGCAGTGGCCCAAGGCTGAAATTTGGTCCTCTGCCAAATGTTAGTGGCTACAGCCGTGCTAGAACATCAAAAAGACCTTGTTTACAAGGCCCTACATATATAAAAGCAGTGCACCTGAACATTTTTGGACTCTCTGTTGCTTCCAGAGGCTGTTACTGCTATCCAGCCACACTTAATTCTTGTTACTATTCCTGAAGGCCATCGCAAATATCACGAACTCTTACATATAGTCTGAGACATTTTGGCAATAATAAGTGTTACAGACATTGCACACAATTTGAATTTCAAATTCACTTAAACTGATACTTTCCCTTGAGCTCCCTTGTCCCACAGTGAAATGGCAGTGTGCTGAGTACCTAGGCTACCCATCCAAAATTTGCTGTGATGGAAAGATAATCATTGACCAGCAAACAAAGATATTGGATCATGAGAATACAAGATAGTGTGTTCCTGAAAGCAGAATTTGGTTCCAAATACCAGATTAGACAGTCTCAGAACGGAACTGCTTTGGCTGGACTCTTTTCCGGAACTCGATGAAGTATCGAAAAGTGCTAGTTTTATCTTAAGTGGAAATTGTAGGCACAAGTCACCAAACTCCCAGTGACCACTCTGACTTCCCAACCATCACTCCAAATTTCAAAAGCCAGCAGTCTCCACTCCAGCTTCCCCAAAACTATCCCATGCTCCAAGTGACTAAGCTTGTATCTTATCCATCTATACACCAGAGTCCCAGCTGGCAGGAGCCACCAGCCCAACAGAACCTTGATCAGAAGATCCATTTGTGGGTAGGATGGGAACACTGGAGAAGAGTGGGGCCAGGAGAGAGGTAAAGCTTCAGGCTGAGCCAGGGGCTGGCACTGCTTCCCTTCTGTGGCTTTCTGTGTTTGAATTTAGCTTTCTACTCTATTATGCATAATAGAGTGTGACCTGAAACACACACTGTCCAATGGCTATCATGGCACTGTGCTAAATTCAAACACAAGAGGCAGTAAACAGCATGAGGACTTAGGGATAATGGTGCAGTGAGGGTGGTTGATAGATACAACATGAGCCCTCACTGCCCAAAACAACCTCGGAGTCCCTTCTTTCCGCCTCTCCCTAAAAGCCCTGGCCTCCCTGTAGCAGGGTGGATCCCTGCTCCAGCCCTGAAGGGGTTAAAAACAGCCTAGGGAAGGGGCCGGGGCTGGAGAAAGCAGCCTTTTAAGCTGTGCTGATTGGGGAAGTGGCAGCAGCTGGGGCCACGCCCCAAACTGAGCCACAGGCCCTTATAAAGGGGCAGAGAAGCCAGGAGCCTAGAGAGTCTCTCTCTGTGTTCAGAGAGAGAAGGGCCTGGCTGCTGGAAGCTGTGATAAGGTACCTAGGGTGAAGCAGGGCTGGGGAAAGGCAGAGGAGCTGGGGAGCCCCTCCCTGGAAAGCCTCAGGCTGCAGCCTAGAGTTAGGCCAAAGGTACTTGAGTTGTAGGGTGCAACCCAGGGGTAGGCCAAGGCAGCAGGTCCAAACCCCTTTGCTGATGATGAGTGGCTGATACTGCAGCCTGCCCCAGGGTATGGGGCTAGACAATGACTGGCAGTAGTGAAGACACTGAAGCAAAGTGGGGATAGAGGGTGGGGGGTTCCCAGAGAGGGGAAACCCCTAAGAGAAAGGGGTTACTGCTGGGGGGCAGAACCCCATGTAAAAGGGGCACTGGGGTCCAGGGAGGGACAAAGGGCCTGTAGCAGGAAACAAGGTGGATCACCAGCCTGCTGAGGGCACTCCAAGCTGGAATTTGAGCTAATTCCCAAAGTGACCAGCAGGAGGTGTGGCAGGGGTGAGTCATGCCCGGTAACACTCCCCAGTCAGATGTCTTGTATGAAACAATCCTTTGAGGAGCTCCTCCGGGGTGGTGCAGGTTTGTCCTCTCCTACCCAGGTTTTACCTTTAGCAGCACTATTTAGGCCCAAACTGACACAGCAGCTGAGCTCCATGCACTTTGGTCCATTGATATTTCTAGAAGTGGAAGACTTCATAGCCTGGGCCACATAGCTTCAGATAGAATAGGACTGTACTCAGCCATCCATCCACAAATGGAATCCCATACAATGCTCTTTGAGATGAGACCTTTAAACCCTCTCTGTGAGATCACTTTATGGAAGGTGCTATAGGGCTTCAAAGTGTTACTAGGCTGATGATTGATTGAAGAACCCTTGGTGCTTTCTGTAAGAGTAGGGGTCTTTGCTGGCCTAGATTATTTCCCTAGTCCCCCCACTCCCTGCCTGTGGTGTAGGGTGAGCTATAGCAGTCACCATTAACAGTCACAGATGCATTTGCAAGTAATTAGTGTAGGAAGGATTATTTTACCAGGAAGAAATGGTGGACTTGTGGTGACAGCACTGGATGATGATGTGGGTTCAGTTTTCAGCTCTGTCACAGACTGCCAGGGTGACCACGTGCAAGTCACTTAATCACTCTGTGCCTCAGTTCCCCATCTGTAAAATGGGGATAATAATCCTTTTACATTTCACAAGGGTGTAAATCTACACACTTGAGAGGTATTCAGCTGCCATGGTAAAGAGGGTCACATATGTCCCTGGATAGATAGAATGTAACAGTATCTTTATGCTTTTTCAGGAATACCTGAGGAATATAGTTTCAGTGGCAACACTTGTGTACTGGTAGATTGCTGCCTTCCAGCCCAGATGTACTTGCATATATGTGTATAGTTGGAAATCACTTTGGGATGACAGATGTAATGTAAAATATTTTTCAATTAACCTTACTCCAAGTTCTCTAGCTGAGAATGGAAATGGGTATTCCCCATATTCTTTTGTACTCAGTCAGTGTTGAGCTTTGCATTATACCCGCAGTCCTATTACAGTACTAAGTAAGCACCATCAGGGCTTTCACTTTGTTGTCATTGCGAATCTAGTCCGGAGACTCCACAAGTGGACAGATTTGTGAAGGCATCTGCAATGACAGTGAAGGGCATACTGCAAATGCTGATTTATTTTTGAATATTTTTTGGATACAGCGTTGCGCTGCCCACAAAAATCCAGACTGACATGCGGGGTGGGGGAATAGGAAGAAAACAAAGAAAAGAATTAAGGTCAATTCTAAGTGAAATACATAGTCACAAGGAAGCATAATTCAGTCCAAACCATTGCTCAATCTCCAACTGTTTAACTAAGCGCCGCAGTCATGGTTTGCAACAAATACACCGAAAAGAGAAGCTACTGTTTATATAACTATATCTGTAGCTGTATCATCTTCTCTTTCCCATCATATTGAACCATCTGAGTGTGAAATACAATAAAGCACTGTACCATTCAATCTATCGGCTGTACCTTACAGGTGTACTTCAGGTAAATATCCCCTTGGCTTGTGAAAAATGAGCTTACCTGAAACAAGTGACTTTGATGAACTTCAGCAGCTGGGCCTTTATCATTCTTTTCCAATTGGCTTCCCCAGCAAAGCATGGTTACCCAACACAAATTTGTCTTACTGAAGGAAAGATATTCTCTAATTCACTTCATTCCTAGCATCTTGGCCCCTCGCTGACGACTTCACTTTATCTGGCATTCCATAAAACTATAAACGGCAGGGTCTGTCATCCCGTCGGATGGGCTTCTTTTGGAAACAAATTAATTATTTACTAGTGCATTGCATGCCCCATTGCCTTGATAAAAACCTGCATATAAATAAAAATGGCCATGTATTAGAAGGAGGCCATTTCCTGAATGCAGTCTATGAATGTGTTATATTAAAGAAAAAAAACAGCAAGCCCAGCCCCAAAGCAATCCCACACACCGCAATACAAGCAGGAGGCTCTAATAATGGAAACAAAAGCAGCCGTGTATGCAAATGAGGTTCATGTACCTGCAAGGGCTTTCACTTTTCACCATTTTAATTTGAGATAAGTGCTGACTGCCTCTTTACTCTCAAATATAAAAACATCTAGAAGCTTAAACCTGACTCGGCTAATAATAATCTTGGGAAGGCAATTCCAGAGATTTTCCAACCCCCCTCCTTTTTTTAAAGGAAGCCACAGCTCTCAGAATGGAGCTTGAAAGAGAAGCAGAGAAATGTCAAGTTTCTGATTGTTCCTTAGCCTTGATCTGAAGCCCACCAAAGTCAAAGGGAAACTTCCCATTGACTTCAATGGGCTTTGGATTGGGCCCTCAGAGTAAACATCCCATCCCGTTAAAAGCGAAAAAGATTCCTGTACCACCCCATAGACTAACAGACGTATTGGAGCCTGGATGAATACCCACTTCGTCTCTGAAGACCTGTTGGAGGCGACTGAATAAGGTAAGATGGGTTTGAGCCTAACTTTCTCATTCCTTTGCTGGTTAATTTAGACAGGGGCCATAGTTTGCCTACATATGTAATGTCATGATTTTGGAAACAGATTATTTTTTTGGTCATAAAATTAAAAAAAAATGTTTTCCTAATAATCATTCAAAAGGACAATTTACAAGAGATATTTTTTATGGGAAGTAGGAAAATACCCTTTCATGGAAGAACAATCTTGTGCATTATTATTAATAATTTTGAGCACTATGTATTACTTTGACTCTTCAGAGTGACTGCCAGTCATTAGCTAATTGATTCTAACAACCTTTTGGTAGATGTATAATGTTGCTCCCTTTTGACAAATAAAGAAAGTGAGACAGGTTAAGCAATGGGACCAAGGACACACGCAAAACCCTTCCACGTGTGCATCATTTTAAGCATTTGAGTAGTCCCACTAAATGCAGTGCAGAACTCAGGAGATCCTGGCACCTATCCTGTGCTTGGACTACACTTTGCTCCATTGACTAAATATTGTTTATAATAATAGGAGATATACCAATCTCCTAGAACTGGAAGGGACCTTGAAAGGTCATTGAGTCCACCCCCCTGCTTTCACTAGCAGGACTAAATACAGATTTTTGCTCCAGAGCCCTAAGTGGCCCCCTCAAGGATTGAGCTCACAACGCTGGTTTTAGCAGGCCAATGCTCAAACCACTGAGCTATCCCTCCCCCTGTTTATGCATTGTGGGGGGTCTCATTTCTTATAGATTAGTATTGACAGGTATTATCCAGGAAACTCCCACTTTCTACATGAACAGGAGATGAAACCTACAGTTGTGATTACATGTTATGTGGGTCTCACACTGTGGCTTACAGACCACCAACAATCTGCATAACCCTTTCTTGGTGGTCCAGAAACATTTTAAAAAACAGGCAGTGGTGGACTGGGGGGAATGAAGTGGTTCATGGGTGTGAGAATCTTTCTCTTGCAAAGTAGTCCACAGGATGAAAGAGATGGAGAGTCCCTGAAGTAGTTTAAAGAAAAGTTAATAGAGGAGCTGGAGGGTTGTCTTTGATCTCAGGTAGCATTACACAGAATTCATCTGGACGTGTCCACAGTATTCCTCAATTGGAACTGATAGGATCTGCTCTGTACTTGGTAAGGTGAAAGGGCTTTCCTTCCTACGAATGATTGCCGTTGTTAAGTGGTACCAGTGTTCCTAGAATTGTATAAGACGTGAGTTGAGGACAAGTCTTGCTCTCAAGAGTTTACAGCCCAAGGCCCTGTACCTATAAGTGACTTAATGAGCAGAATGAAGAGGTGGTCATTGGGGGTCCTCTTACACTCAAGGTTCTGCTCGCATGGAACAAGTTGCCTAGGAGACAGACCTAGTGAAGGCAGGATGCCCAAAGATACCCAGAGGAGAGCTCCCTCTATCTTTTGGAGCACTGACATGGCTGTTACATTTATTCAAAGGTAAAGTGTCCCGTGCCCACTGTTTATCACGCTGATCTAATCATCTCATTGGGACCTCGTTGAACCCTGTCTGTCTGTTGTATCCATCTGTTGTCTCGTCTTATGCTTAGACTGCAAGCTCTTTGAGGTAGGGCCCATTTCTTTGTTATATGGTTCTTCCATGCTTAGCACAATGCTAGCTGGGTCCTCTACGGGCTACCCCAAAACAAACAATTAATAATAATACTCAGTGTTGTACCCAGAATCCATTTTAAATGGACTTAACAATCTCCTTTTATCTCCTTAGTTTCTTCTTCTTGCAAGACAAGGACGAGGAAGGATGAGGATGCTCTTTACCTGTCAGAAGCCCAATGCAAAGTTCAGTAGTTATAGCGGGCTGATTTTTTTCCCCCATCCACAGGGAGTCTAGCATCTGAAACCACAACCCAGCCTGGCGTGTTTTTTAAAAGTCTTCAGTGCTGAATTACATTCATGCTTGCTGTTTTAGCTTTTATTTCAGGCCAGCTTTTCTTCTTCCTCTTTGTTGTCATCTTTTTTTTTTTTTTTTTTTTTTTTAAAGAAAATGTTACAACCAAGTAGAAAATGCAACATCCATATTTCGGATGAATGTAAAGTAAACTATAGAAGGAAAGTGGTAGATAAATTTAACAAGCATTAAAGTTATATATAATTTAAATATGTATAAAATTATTCTGTATATCGATTAGAAAATGGGTTGTTGACCATTTAAAGGCAACAATCAATTTTGTAGTTCACAGGTCAGGTCAAGTTTCATTCTAATGATCTACAGAAGCAAACAGCATTAGGAGATAATGAACTCCACAGGATTACAGATGTGATCTATAGCTCTGTTATGGCACAAGACCTAGTAAATGAGAGAGGGCATCATTTGAAGTGCAGCCGCCCCCGCAGACTAAAACCAGGTTTTTGTATCTTGGCCAGGTGTCAATTTATGATGTAATCAAAGGCAATCTGTGGAATTACTTTACTTTTAAAACACCACACAGTTGGGCTCTCAGTCAACAGTGGACAGGGAAGGTAGATCCCCATTAATGTGGTCTACAGAGCTATCTTCCATATTCTGGTAAGTGAATATCGAGGATGCCCATCCTGTTAATCAAATTGTGATGACAGGCCACTCTGCTTGCCTGAAGTATTGTGTTACACAAGATAAATATTACAATATCACCATGGTTTTGTCTTCCTGTGGATAATGGTACAGTAGAGAGCAGGGTTTCCCAAACTTTAGTTGGGAAAAATATATTTAGGCCTTCTCTACTGTACATATTTTTAAAATGGGGAAGCAGGGAGTAAGGGGTGTGGGAGAGACAGGTGGGCCAATTGCAGTTTTAGTGGAGGAGGAAAGGCCAGCAAGCATTACCAAACTTTTGGCAAGCCTGGGAAGAAGTTTGAAAGGATTTAGGATTGTGAAAACTGGGCCAATGTGTGTGTGTTCTTCAAAACCATCAGAAGCTTACTGGTTTTAACTTGGACCAGGGTCTTAAACCTCAAAAACAAAACTAGGTGAGACTCAAGCTGTCAGAAACCCAATTGCCAGACAACATGGTCTAACAGAATACTCATAGAACTGGGTTGCAAGTGCTCCTATGTTCTAACCCTGGCTATGCCTTTAACTCACGGTTAATTTAGCATCTCTCAGAATATTTGTGTCTGCGGCCAAGTTGGATTTAAATGCAAGGATACGCGTTTCCATCTATGGCTTTGAATCCAGCTCTATTTCCCACTTCCAGTTCAGATGCAATTTTGCAAAAACAACTGTTTTTTGCAAAATTTTGGTCCAAGGCGGTAGAAATCTGACAAAAATTTACTGTATGGTAAGGCAAGATTTCTTTATCTGTCTTTTAGAGGTGAACAAAGGAGCAGAATCTCATTTTGGAAATGTGTAAAAATATTTATTTTCACCTGCTTTTCTGGTGTCTGAATTTTCTCTTCCCTAATTCCAGCTCTGTGCAAACTGTATGTCCTGAAATAACACACTGATACACAAGTTATACAAGTAGAGGAGCACAAAACCAATTCTCAAATGCTTTTCTAATCAAGGATTGCTAGACATTGTCCAAATCCAAATTTTCTGTCCAATATACAGTTCAAGTCTAGCATTCTGAAGTTTATACTTAGAATGGTCACCATTTCAATTATTCAAGATGTCTAAAATCTCATAAAATCAGCTTTTGTGCTTTCACACACACTCTGTTTTCTTTGACCTCAAACCTGTCCTGCGTGCCCTAGCCTACACCTAATCCAGATCCAAACCCCTCTTTGGCCCATCGCTGCACTATCGACTAGATTAAATAACCCTGAGCAAGGAATGGTGCAGAAGCTGGACTGCCCCAGAAGCAGGTAAAGACTGTCAGTAGTATAGGCTAAGTACTATAGAAATCCTTCTCTCACTTACACCCTTTGTGCCCCCATGGAAAAGAATTGGGTTTCAGGGGCGCAAGGGCAGAATTTGATCTTCTGGCTTCAGGCTTCATTAGGAAGTTTCAGAGACCTTTAGTGCCAGCTGATTCTTATGAATGAATGCAGAGTTTACATCCGTACTTAGGTCTGTTTACTCCCTTTCTGATGGGAAACATTTATGGAACGTGAGTGTAAGTAATTTAAGAATGGGACCTCAAGTGTCCATTCAGCTCTTACCCACAGGGTGATATGACTTGAAATAAACCTGTTTGTTTTGGGTGTGTACATGCTGCACACCAAAAATATACAGGTGCCCTGATGCCACAGTGATGGGTGTAGCAATGAGAAACCAAACAGAACAGAACACACGTCAATGCTGTTTTACTTTTTCAACAATTTTTTTTTATCAGGACTTCATTAGGCATATTTTCCTGTTTATTGTAATTTTTCAGTTTGAGATAATAAATTTGCAGATGGCCATTAAAGATTTAAACAATGAAACAGAAAACTTTGATAGAAGATAAAAGAGGATAATTGCATTAGACTGAGGCTGTACTGTTCTTACTTAAAGGGGAAAAGAAAGGAAGATGGACCGAAAGTGAGTAAGCAAAAGAGAAAAAGAAGAACTAGGGATTTATATACTGAAGCTTTAGCATAGCAATACACGTTTTTTTTTTAACCATACCAGAATTAAAATTAAGGCCCCCCTCGGCTCCCTTTAAATTCAAAATCCAAACTCTCGTTGATTTCAGTAGAAGGAACATCCAGTCCAAAGTTACAGATTTAGGCCCTGATTCAGCAAATCATGTAAGCATATGCTTGAAGGCTTTGCTGACTAGGGATGGATTTATTCAAGCTAGATGAGTGCTTAAGTGCTTTCCGGAATTGGGGCCTAAGGGCACACCCAATATCCCCATAGAATCAGATGACTGAATGCAGGGTCAGGCCCAGTATATTAGTATTTCAACAGTAAATAATACCGAAAAGACAATAATTCATAATGCAGAAAGAACTTTATAAGAAGAAAAAACCAAAGGGCATACGCAAAGGAGATAAGATAATTTTCAGATGCGATTTCCCTTATGAATTATTCTATTGAAAATCTTACACACAAACATCTATTCTAGCTTATTACAACATGACAAAGGGAAAAAACCCACATGAATCTGTGCCATTCATTGCATTACTGGATCATTGCTTATCTATTTTAATAGGCAAGGAATGTATCAGCTAAATTATAATTATATACTGTACACAGCAGTGTTAAAAAATAATATGATGTTTGGTACATTTCCCATCATCTTAGGAGGTACAAAAAGCGGCAGGTTTGTAACAATCTTATGTTTCTTCACCTCATTAATCTCCTGAAGTGGAGGGAGAGATATACAAGCAGAGGGAGCCCAGAAATGTATGTACATTACTGAATTAACCAGGGGTGTAATTAGTGCTCAGGTGCTCAGTCAAGGAAGAAACACTCAAGATTATTCAAATTTGGATTTACCACCCCAAAGTTTGGATATATACAGTAGACAGTGTGAGCTTTTAAACCAAACCATATTAGCTGCCTCTAAAGGGGAACTCCCTCCCCACCCCCTACATTTATGACATGATGTGTTTTTGCCATTCCATATTATTTCTGGCAATTTATTTAACTATGCATTTGCAGTAAATCTTGTTTTGGTTGATGAAAAGGAGAGAGAGAGTGGTCTAACACTCTGAGTAGCTCTATCTGCATACTTATATGCCCTATATCACCACAATATCTCGACACCTATAGTGACATGCAGTCATCCAAACCTCGTTTTGTGATGTCCTCTGAGAGAACTCACTGTATTATACATATAGCGGATGAACAATAGGTGTTTTGTTCTCTGAAAAATGTAGGGTCAGATCTCGGCCACTGTGAATCAGCAAAGTCGCATTGTCTTCAATTAGAGATGTGCTGATTTATATCACCTGAGCGTCTCACCGTTAAAGTATGTTTCGTATTAATAGAAGGTGTTAAGATGAGAAGCCCGAAGAGAGATGTGTTCTATTTATCCATGAAATACACACAGCATGCACAGTGGAATGCAAGCTTCCCCATGCTGCCCCATCAATGTGACCTCCAGGGCTATATCTGTAGGATAGTTCTGTCTCCATGGCACTGTCCACATCTGATTCATACTTTCTGGCCCTTTCATGGTCCCTATCTGATCTGAACAATATATCTATGTAGAGCCCATAGAACAAACATTGAGTTGAGGTCACTATGCTGCAAATCCCAACCAACAGAAGCCATAACAAGCAAGGAAGTAAGCAGCAGAGCCATACAACACTCCTTCTGTGATCAACTTATCAGTTCCCCTTAGCAACCTCAACTACTTCCCTTCCTCTGCCATAGCCCACTGGTCTCCACTCTTCTCCCTAGCAGCAAGGGAAGCTTTGATTCCAGTCATGTTTATTTTGTTTTATGTTCATGTGTTTTGATGATTAATATAGGGTCAGGCTAGCGTCCATCATTTACCCTGCACATACCTCTGCATGTGGTTTTGTGCTGGCATGGGTAAGTAACTGGGGTCTGGCATCAGATTGCAAATGGTGGCCTTGACATAGGTTTTCATAAACATTGTAGAAAAACATATGTGGATGAGTGATCTATGCGGATGGTGATGACTCTGCAGTGGGTAGTAATTTTATCGTAGCCCTCATAGCGTAGAAATCTGCACATCTACATGTGTTAGGGCATTACATTTATGGTCAGAGGATCTCTCTCTCCCAACCAGAAGCCATTCGCTGCTGGCCATCTTTCCTTTACTGCTTGCAAGGCTACCTGCAGAACTCTGCTTGCAAATAAGGGACAGAGGGGAAATTTTGATGATAATGAAATTGTGATAAAAAGCTACAATTTCCAAAAGATTTCCTTATTGTTTTTCATTGAGATGTTGCCTGTTGGCAGTATTAGCCAACAGAAGCAGATTATGGATCTTAGCATCGCATCAGACATTCTTTGCAAAACTCTGGTCATGATAAATTTGCAGAATAGACCTTCGTGGGTTTAATTTTAAAAGCTCAGAAGAGGCCTGCATCTGTAACGGTATCAGAAGGTATGTATTTGTGAAGTTTGGCATTTGCAGGAGCTAGGAAAACTCAAAAAGACATGAGGAAAATGGGGCAACATTTCTTGAAAAGGACGTTTTAAATGTTTCCCCAACAAAGATTAATTAATATTTTTCTATAAACTTACATAGAAAATTCAACTCTCCTGTGTAGCAGTATTTGCCAAATATGACAGCTAAAGTCAATCATTAAAGTGGGAGACAGATAATTGTTAGTCCTGTTTTAAGTGCAAATCTCAATACAAAATTAATTATGTAGGTCATGTAATATCTCCATAACATAGCAATTTATCACAGGGATATCATCTCCATGCATAGGTTATATTACACACACACACACACATACTTAGGGCCTGATCCACCCAGGGAAGCCAATGGGAGTCTTTCCACTGGCTTCTGCAGGCTTTGAATCAGGCCATAGGAAAGAGTATTTTAAGCCATTAATTAGTGAAGCTGAACTTACAAAGTTACAGTTTTTAAGACCCCATTTTATTAATGATTACCAAAATACTGATATTTAGTTTCCTTTACTTCTTCCATAATATAATTCATGCCAATCTACATGGTTTTATGGAAAATAGATTCTGTCAAACTAACCTGATATATATTTTTAGATGCGATTACAAGTTGGTTTGATACAGGTAATCGTGTTGGTGTAATGTATTTAGACCTGGTACTGCACCACATTTTGATGAAAAATACTATACATAATTCACATGGCACGTATTAAGTGGCTTAAAAACTGTCTAACTGATCAGTCTCGAACTGTCATTGTAAATAGGGAATCAGCATTGAATGGGTGTGTTTCCAGTGGGACCTGCTGGGATTGGTTCTTGGCCTGCACTATTTGACATTTTTATCAATGACATGGAAGAGAATATAAAATGTTCACTGATAAAGTTTGCAGACAACACAAAAATTGGGGAGTGACAAATAAGGATGAGGACAGGCCACTGATACAGATCTATCTGGATTGCTTGGTAAACTGTCCACAAGGAAACAATATGCATTTAATATGGCTAAATGGAAATGTATACATCTAAGAACAAAGCATGTAGGCTATGCTTACAGGATGTGGGACTCTAACCTGGGAAACAGAGACTTTGAAAAAGATTTGGAAATTGTGGTGGCTAATCAGCTGAACATGAGCTCCCAGGGCAATGCTAGGGCTAATATGATCCTTGGATGCATAAACAGGGGAATCTCTAGTAAGAGCAGAGGCATTGGTTTGACCGCTGCTGGAATATTGTGTCCAGTTCTGCTGTATACAATTCAAGAGGGATATACTGGAGAGAGTTCAGAGAAGAGTCATGAGAAGGATTAAAGGATTAAAAAAAACCATGCCTTATAGTGATAGACTAAAGGAGCTCAATTTAGGTAGCTTAAGAAAGAGAAGGGATATTTTGATCACAGTATGTAAGTACCTACATGGGGAACAAATATTTGATGATGGGCTCTTCAATCTAGCAGATAAGGGTAGAACATGATTCAATTACTGGAAGTTAGAGCTAGACAAATTCAGACCAGAAATAAAGTGTAAATTCTTAACAGAGAAACAGAAGATTAGGGTTGGAAGAGACCTCAGGAGGTCATCTAGTCCAACCCCCTGCTCAAAGCAGGACCAACCCCAACTAAATCATCCCAGCCAGGGCTTTGTCAAGCCAGAACTTAAAAACCTCCAAGGATGGAGATTCCACCACTTCCCCAGGTAACCCATTCCAGTGCGTCACTACCCTCCTAATGAATAGTTTTTCCTAATATCCAACCTAGACCTTCCCCACTGCAACTTGAGACCATTGCTTCCTTTGTTCTGTCATCTGCCACCACTGAGAACAGTCTAGCTCCATTCTCTTTGGAACCTCCTTTCAGGTAGTTGAAGGCTGCTATCAAATCCCACCTCACTCGTCTCTTCTGCAGACGAAATAAGCCCAGTTCCCTCAGCCTCTCCTTATAAGTCATGTGCCCCAGCTCCCTAATCATTTTAGTTGCCCTCCTCTGGACTCTCTCTAATTTGTCCACATCCTTTCTGTAGTGGAGGGCCCAAAATTGGATGCAATACTCCAGATGTGGCCTCACCAGTGCCGAATAGAGGGGAATAATCACTTCCCTCAGTCTGCTGGCAATGCTCCTACTAATGCAGCCCAATATGCCGTTGGTCTTCTTGGCAACAAGGGCACACAGCTGACTCGTATCCAGCTTCTCATTCACTGTAATCCCCAGGTCCTTTTCTGCAGAACTGCTGCTTAACCAGTTGATCCCCAGCCTGTAGCAGTGCCTGGGATTCTTCTGTTCTAAGTACAGTACTCTGCATTTGTCCTTGTTGAACCTCTTTCAATTTCTTTTGGCCCAATCCTTCAATTTGTCTAGGTCACTCTGGAACCTATCCCTACCCTTCAGCATATCAACCTCTCCCCTCAGCTTAGTGTCATCCGTGAACTTGCTGAGCATGCAATCCATCCCTCATCCAGATCATTAATGAAGATGTTGAAGAAAACCATTGAAAGTCGATGTTGAAATGAACCATTGGAACAAGTTTCCAATGGTTGTGATGGAGGCTTCAGCACTAGAAATGTTTAAATCAAGTTTGGATATTTTTCTGAAAGCTCTTCTCTAGGAATTATTTTGGGAGAGTTCTATGGCCTGAGTTATACAGGAGGTCAGACTAGATGGTCACAACAGTCACTTCGGGCCTTGGTATCTCTCAGTAATGAAAAATAATATTTTAAATGATGTGTGGCCTGGTCAGTTCCTTTCTGTTTAAGTATGAGGAGTGTGTGTGTATGTGTGTGTGAGTCACAGAACTTAATTCCCATGCACTAGGTCTATCCCATGTTTACCCTTACAAATCTTGTGTTTCATGCCTGTAAAACAAGCAGGATTAGCACATGATAAGAGCAGCATGGATAATAATTACACTGGTTATGAGTGAACTGCAGAACCACTGAATAAATCCCTGAACAATTATTAAAATGGCTCAATGCATTACACAAATTGGAAAAGGATGGGACTTTTTGGAATGGTAGAAGGGAGCTAAGACACATTATTTAAGTGTTCTTGTAAGCCATCTAAGATATTAATGTTGCAAAGCTTCTTATGAATATTTAAGAACATAAAATGGAGATACACTTCAGCCCAGCATTACCACAGAAGCCTGTAATACAGTTGAGTCCACTTAAGGAGGCAATATCCGACATCCGTGACAGATTTAAACATGATAAGGCCAGGGTGATGTTTATAGTAGAAATGCTCATGCAGACTAGTTTAATGTTGCTGCAGTTATAGCTGTGTGGAAATGAATTTATTTAAAGAGGCAACTTTTATTTCTAGTGTTGCTTATTTTTAAAGACTATGCTTTTTTTTTTTAAAGCAAGTGGTTTCTTTAAAAGATCTAAAGCCTGTTTCACACAAGTATTTAGGCTCCTTCAGATGCAGATAGGTGCCTAGTGCAATTTTCAAAAGCACATGAAGAGGTAGGAGGCTAGCTCCCATGGAAAGAGTTTATTTAGGTACCTAATTGTGTTTGAAAATCTGAGCCTATGTAACTTGTCAAAAACCAGATAGTTAGGAGGTAGCACGGTAGGTAGCCATATGCTGTAACTACTAGAGTTTGTTCAAATTTAAATCTATCTCCTCCCTACTTGATGCTGCATAGATTCCCTACGTTTTGTTTCCTCCATGGTACGTGAACTGATTCTGTTGCACCCACATCTCTCGGCACCTGCAGAATGAGGGGCAGGATTTGTCTCTCTGTAAGGACATTTATTCTTATCATGAGTACATCATCGGATGTCTTTATAATAAAGGTTAAACACAAGTACTGGGAAGAAAACAACACTTTATTTCCCACCCCTTGCCCCTCGTCTTGTTTCCAGGTGTTAATACCCTTGTCATATGACCAATAGGGCTGGTTGAAAATCTCCATCAGAACTATCTTTTTGAATTGAAACTTGGGCTTTAACTGCAGGATGGTTTCTAATGGAAACTGTCTGCTTTCTTAGATGATTTTTTTGTTATTGGAAATCCAAAAAATTGAAACCTGAAAATTTCCACTCAGAAACTGATTTGCTACCCTCCTTTCCCCCCAGTTTTGGGCTGTTTTGTTTTTTGTTTGTTGGGGGTTTCTTTGTTTTCTTTGGGGGGGTGTATGGAGGGAGGTTAACGAAAAGTCAAATTTTTCTACTGAAAATGTTGACCAAAAAAGAATTATTTTAATTTTCCTTGGGGCAGGGAAGGGAAACTGAAACATTTCCCCCATTGCTCTAGTGTCAGTTCACTAATGGTTACTGTTGTATGTCTAGTCAAAATAGCCATCAGTGCATTTCCCTGGCTAAAGGCTGAAGCAAAGCCCTGTAGAGATTAGTTTTTTCCTATTCCCCTAGCAGAAGCAACTTTAATCACATCTCTCAGTCTTTCAGCTTAGAAATTAGAGACAATGTTTATTTAAAAACAAAACTCACAAAGGACCAAATTCAGAGGTGGTCTCTGAAACGGGGCAGGAAAGATCTATAGAACTGTAATATTTTATTGGAAAAATGGGATTGTAAGCAAACCTTATAAACAGCAGGTGGCTCCCATATGGGAAAGACTAAGCAATCCAGACAAACAATAATCAACATGACAAAGCAGGGTGGTTTTGACATACATGAAAATTTAAGAGAGTCTAAAATTAAAGGTGTATTGGAATAGAAAAGAAAGAAATCTCTTTCTCTCCTCTCTCAGGTCTTCGTTGGCTCCCATCACCCCAGTACCTAGTGATATATCAGATTGACATGAACTAGAAGAGCAGTAAGCAACCATCAGCTGATGTACAAGAAGTGATTCCAGTATGGAGCAGCAAACTATTGCAATTGAATCTCAGCTACATTGGTAAAAGTTTGTAAAGAGTTTTTTAAAATTTGAATAAAGTTACTTTACTCTCCCTACTCCTGAATTCTAACAGGGACTCTCTCTTTAAGCAGAGTATGGAACCCAATCTGGTCATGTAACCTGGTGGCATCCCTTTAACCGAGTGACTTGACTGCTTCCTCCAGCATTACATTTTCCACTCATATACAGCAGAGATATTATTAATAAAGAATCTTGCAGTGACTTCACACTGGTCATGTGGTTTAAATGTGCAGTGGTTGCATTATCATCAGATATGATTTCTCTCAAAATCTCAGCGTGGATGTTCCTATAATAAGCATTTCTCCCCCTTTATGCATCACCTTCTACTCACAGAGGGGCATAGCCGAGGAGAATAATTTTCCTTCGTGTAAAATACACAGAAGAGTTTGTAGTGCAGAAGCAGATAGTTTAGACAAGTTCAGACTTTTGCCTTAAAAAGAAATAAGAGGGAAAAGTGAAGAAAACAGCCTCTTAGCCTGTCTCAGTGGCATTATGCCATACAATACAGACACTTGTATGGTCATTCAGTGACTGACTGGCAAAATTAATTTCCATGGTTCTGTTGAGTTAGAATCTTGACATTTGATGTGTACGTTCATTATGGGCTGCTGAGCACAGAAAAAAAATGTTGGAACTAGAGCTCATTGGAAAATTTCAGTGAAAGAAAGAAATAATTTCCCATGAAATGTCTGAAGGCTGATAGTCGGGATATCTCAGTAGTGGGTCCTTAACTGTACGATTTACTATCTCATGTGGCTCACCAGAGCCTCAGTTTTTTAACTTCCAGGGCATAGTGCTAAGCCCATTTTGTCACTCCCATGTTTGCCAGAGGTTGGTTAGCTGTGATGAACATTTCACTTTTTGGATTGCTCATAGTGGGGATGTTACCTGAGGGCCTTATCCAAACCCCATGTCAATGGGTTTATTATGATAGGCACTACAGTACATTCGGGAAGTGTTTTTGTTGTAGCCCAGTTCTGGGAGCATGATCTTAAATTTTATTCAATATTTTTGGATAAAATAATTGAGCCCAGATGCCTAGATGGTGAGCATATGTTTCTAGAAACTGAATGATAATATAGCACCTCCCAGCCCAAAAGATCCTAGCACATCATACATGTTTTACATATGATGATCAAGATCCAAGAATCAGTATACAGGATTCACTTCCCCTTCCCCTGAAATACAGCCATTTCTGGGGTGGAACATGATATCCATTTAATAGCATACAGTCACACTACAGGAAGTGAAATATACTTTTTCAAGTGAAAATTCTAGGTAAACATACTAGTAAGGAACCAATGTAAAAACCCTAATTTGGATTTTGCTGAGGACATCACCCCTTTTATTTTGGGAAGCAGAGAGGGGAAACTTCTATGAGATCTTTAATGCACACAACTTTGCAGGAATCAGGACTTCTGTTTTATGTCAAATGCAAAAGATGACACCTCCCATAGCACAATGTCTCCTAACATGATGCTGCTATGTTTAATCAGTGCAGTCACAGAGGAAGAATGTCACTTACCTCATGCTAATTCTAGTACATATCTCCTTCTGAGGCCTATTGCCAGAGTGAAGAAGGGAAAACTGAAACTCACTTGAAAATCAGAGAGAGAGATAAGAGGCTTGGCTTTCAAAAGAATGTCTCTGAATACAGGCCTTAGAAAGAACACACAGGACAGTGATTGATTGTGCGTCCGAAAGGTAGGAAACTGATCTTTTCTAGGTCCAAGGTAATACCCTTGCAGGATGAAAAATGTAAGACATGCTGGAAAAAACCCCTCTTTTCCTAGTTTAAAAAGAATGCTGGAGTCATCTGAACGTGGCGGATGTGATTGGGACGTGTCCCAAACCTTATCCCAGCCATCCCACTGTAAGACCACCACGGCCTTTAGCACCTGGAAAACAATGAGCTGCTGCAGCTCTTTCCTTTTTCTTTAAATTACGTGATGGGCAGGCTTTGAGCACCATTGCCAAATACTTTAAAAGCCCAGCCAATCAGTGATCCACTGCAATTTGAAATTTTCCCACAAAAACTACAAAGCTGGAGCCAAGAAGCCTCTTCAGGAGAAAGGCTGGAAGTGCTAAGTATCAAACTTATGAAGTGGCATGAAAGAGCAAAAGCCTGGACTGGTGACCATGGTGATGGGCACAGTATAAAAGCATTGAGGAGCTGAGTGGAAGATTACGCTGAGGTAGTGAGTCTGGGAGGCAGGCAGGGCAGTGGAATTGTCAGCCCTGCCAGAGGAGGAAGGGAGAGGAGAAGGATTAGACAGAGAGAGAGGAAATTCTGGAGAGAGTATATTTGCAATTATCAGAAAGACATCCAGTAGGAGATGCCAGAGAGACAGTCGTAGATGCGATATTAGCCACAGAGAGGGAGACTGGGGAAGAGAATTAAAATGGAGAAAAGTGGTCTATTTTGCCACAGTGGGCAGGACAAGAGTCAATGGGTTCACAACACAGCACAGCAGATTTAGATTAAATCTTGGAAAAACTTCCTAGCTGTAAGAACTGCAGGACAATGGAACAGACGCCTCGGGAGGCTGTGGAAGCTCCTTCCGTGGAGGTTTTCAAAAGGAGGTTTGCATGGTTAAGACATAACGAATCCTGCATCTTGGCACGGCATTAGACTGGATGACCTTTGCGGTCTCTTCTAACCCTATGATTCCATGATTCTATGAGGAATAATCAGTGTAGAGATGGTAGCTGAAACTGTGGTAAGAGATGTGGTTGCTTAGAAAGGGTGCAGTGGGAGAAGAGGAGGGGACTACACACACAGCCCTGCTGGACACCAACAGGTCAGAAAATATACAGGATGAGGAGACACCAAAGGTAGCTCTAAAGGAGAGAGGGGCCAGTCTAATGTGAAAAGAATGAGAAGAGCACAATCAAGGAAGCCCAGGCAGGAAAAGGAGTGGAGAGGGAGGAAGCAATCGATGGTGCTGAAGGCAGCAGAGAACCATGTAGAATAAAAATAGACAAGTAGCCTTTTGTCTTAGCTAGGAGAAAGTCGTTGGTGACCTTGGTGGGGTCAAGTGAGGGCAGAGGATCGAAGAGGAACATGGACAGAATCACAGGGGAGGAATTCCAGGGGATGTGAGTAGACATCACACCCCAGAGCACTGGGAACAAGGGAGAAGAGGGAGACAAGAAAAAAGTTCAGAAGGCAGGTGGGGCAAACGGGAAGGATTTTCAGGCTTGAGGGTGCTTGTTAGAAAGCAGGAAAGTCCACACAGAGTATTTCCTTTGTTACAGGAAGCTCTGTAGGTGGAACAAATGCAGATTATGACCAAGTGACCAGCAGTGTAGGTAAGAGACCCACAGGGTCACATTGTTCGGGTTGCACTGGTGTAAATTAAAAGAGAATCTGGCCTAGAGAGGGGATTTTTGTCATTAGATCTGACTGATTAAAGTCCCTCGGCCAGTCTTCAGAACCAACACCCCATCCTTTCTCAGTAATATTTATTGCAAAAGTCAGGAAGTCATTAGGTGGCAGAGTTCACATTTCCAAGTGCCTGTTTGCTGTAGACACGTCAATATGTTCTTGTGTTTTTTTTTCTTAATTTAACTTCTTGATTGACTTATTATGTACATTGGCACTTTTAAGAGCTTCAAATAAAACACAGTGAGAGTTCAGAACAAATGTAAATGGCCTAAAAGAAAAGGGAAAAAAAATCCTATAATCTTTTTTAATGGCTATAAAACGTGGGAAGGATATATCATAAGCTCCCCGCATGGGGTCCTTGTCTGCGTTCAATCCAGTATTGTAATTTAGACATGACTTTTTATTTAATTTCTGACTGAGAAAGGGAAATTAGAAAACAACATTATCTCTGCTGCTCCGTTATAATGAACAATATTTCACAGCACCAGTATAAGTTACCTTATTTTATGAGACAAACATTGGCTGAATTCCACGAATGACTGGGTTTTCTGGTGTTTTTGTCTGCTAAAGAAGCCAAACTTAAGTACGGTTTTTAATTATAAACCAGTTTGTCATTACAGTGATGTATATACTACATATATACGCCTATGTAGTGTGTACATTGCTACAATGACAAACAAGTCTTAAGTCACCACTGGGCTTAAGATCAGGGCATTATTTCCTATCTAAGCCTAAATAAAGGCAGCAATAGTTCAAATGCCACCGTGTAGTGACTTTCAGTTCCAACCAATGTTTGTAGGAATGCATGCATGTGAGAGAGTGACGGTGTCGGTGACTGAATGTATTCAGTGCAGTGGTCAGCGCTGAGAAATGAAGAGTTAATCACACTGAGGTATTTAAGGTACTACAGCCTTTGCTTATACTTTATATAAAACAATGACGCCCATATCCAAAGACAGTTGAAAGCAATGGAAAGACTCTGATTGACTTTAACAGGCTTGAGAGGAGCCGGTGACTGTGGTACCTGATACTGTTGCAATGCATGGTAACTGGTAACCACAGTGAAATCTGCATTAGAGACTCCGATCTCCTCTCTTAACAGGTCACCCTAATATAGCTCCAAGTGGACAGGCTACAGTTCTGATTCACCTTCATTAAAAGACCACCCACAACTATTTGTTGATCCTTCAATGAATGGTCTTTTAAAACAGGATTTCCCTGAATCAATGTTTTAATAGTGACCATTGTATAAATAGAGACCATGGATATGAAGCACTAAATTTAATACATTTTATGTATGGGGAAATCCTGCCTGGAGCCCAGATTGGGATTACACTGCTTTATGTTTATTTAGCTGTAAATAACACATTCGCCTTTTAATCTCCATATCCATGTTTTATCATTTTTTTAAATCACAGAGATTTATCCAGTCTGTAATTAACCCTTCTGCACAGTGAAATGCAGGATTGTCTTTTCCCCCAGCCACTAAATACATAATGTTCTGATAAATATTTAAGCAGTAATGAAGAATGTAATGCACAGTAATCCATTAGTCCTGCCTTGGGAGGGGAATGGCGTGGTGCTAAAATGGATGGGGTGAGTGCTAAAATCCCAGACTGAACAGAAGGCTTGCAGACCTCTGTGGGATTTAGCTCTAAACTATACTGCATGTTGGGAAATCCGTTTGAAGGTGCCGGCATGCTTTATTGGTTTGCCACCAAAGCTGTCTTTTAAAAAATATGGAGGATACATGAAAATCATTGGATGTGGTAACACCTATGAAGAGTTAGAGTGGAGAGACAAGTCCTGAATCACAAAGTATATGCCTAACTTTTAAAACATGAGTAGTCCCCATAGGGGTAAATACCTTGTTGAACTCAGGCCACAGACTTGGTTGATCCCTTGAGCCAGTTCTTACCACCTCTTTGTCCTGTCTACCATACAACCTTCCACTCCACCTTGCTCTCCCAACACCCTGCTCCACACATCACCTCCTTCTGTGGCCTTGTCTACACTGGGGGTATGCTTGTGGTTACTGAATGCATCAACTACCAAGTTTTAACCAGCATGATGTTGTTTATCTGCATAACACAAATAAAGTAAACAAATAGCATCAATAACAATTCGCTCTCCTTATCTGCCACAATGTTAGACACTATTTTGCCTGTAGGGTGGACCAGGATAGTTATGTTTAAAAACTCATTAGTTGATTGTGGTTAGAGCTGAAGAGTAGAGAAATTGCCTATTCAGTGTCAGAATCTGGGGCAGAACCCAGGTGTCCTAACAACAAGCATTAAACCAAAAGCAGAAGCTCTCAAAACTTGCTGTTATCTGGCCATTAGGGGTAAGAAACTTGCCAGAGCTCTACCTACTGTCATGCGATCCTCGCTTTATTTGAGCTAATGTTCCTCACCAGTATTATTATGGAGCCTTTTTATTTTTAGTGTGAGTTGTGTTTCCCCTTTCTTTTTTTCACCCTTTATCATTCATCCACTAAACCATTGTTGCCCAATTATCAGTATGCTTGTAGTGTATAGTATAGAGGTGGGAGGGATAGCTCAGGGGTTTGCACTTTAGCCTGCTTAAACCAAGGGTTGTGAGTTTAATCCTTGAGAGGACCATTTAGGCACCTGGAGCAAAAATTTGTCTAGGGATTGGTCCTGCTTTAAGCTGAGATGACCTCTGGAGGTCCCTTCCAACCCTGATATTCTATGATCAACACAGCATTAAAGAAGTAGATGCAACAATATCATTCTTTTAGTGTACATATATGTTGCATCTCATACAGCAGGCTTGAGACACCCCAAGGGCACAAGAGGATGAAGTTTGCACACACACTAGGGGGGAGCCGCTCTGTGTAATGAGGGTATTAATCTTGGTGTAGGGAAAGTACGACTACTGCCACCACCCTTCTAGCAGAGCAATGCATGTTTAAATATCTTGGCAGAGCTCCCCAAAATTCCCACAGGGGTGTTGCAACTCTGAGCACCCTGGTGCAGGGTTGTTCCTTAGTGGCACAGTAGAATCCCACTGCAGTGAGTCCAATCAGACAATGTTACTTGGAGGTCATGGAGAAAGAAGGTTTTCAGATGTGTCTGTGGGTTGCACCTGGGTCAATAAACTGGTTTTTAAATGGTTATTCATTGTACACCTTAATAAAGCTTAATTATAAGTAAGCAGTAGGAAAACCAGGAGACATGTTCCAATAACATCGCGCATCTCAGAATCATTCCTGTGGGGCTCTGGCAGTTTTGTTACTACAATGCAGAATAAAACAAATTAAGAAAACTATTCAAAATTCATTTAAAAACATCATCCAAGGAGCATCATAATAAAAGCACGATGAAGGAGACAAGCTCGCTTGGTTAATTTGCTTCATGTGCTGTGCATGTTTATAGTGTGTCTCTTAGTATGTTTTAATTAGCATCACAATCATCAACTAGTAACTAACACCACATATGGCTCACTTTCGGAGACAAGAGCAGTCTGTCTGCAGCAGGCAAGCTTCCAGAAAGCTGGAACTTGACTTTGTCGCAGTTCATTTGTAAGGTCAGTTGGGTCACAGTTTTCTGTGGAAGATTTGGGCCATGGAAAGCCCTGAGGGAGCAGAGACTTGATGAAAGAGGGTATACTCTAGTAATGTATCAGTTCCCTATCTTTTCAATCCTGCAACTCACCTCCTGCAATTTTAACCAATACTTGACCCACTGATGTGTCAAACTCAGTGGGGACTCATGATGCATTATGAATATGCATTAGTTATGGTGCGTGTGCTGCTGCGGCAGACATGTGACTGCAGTGTAATGAAATATTAAGTACAACACATGAAATCTTAGGGTACATTACCAGTTCTTCTGCTCACCAGGTCAATTGAAACTGGAACACACTTCAGTTTGTTTCCTAAGAATTAAATCTTACCATGTGCAGTCCTCTATGATGACAAGTAAGATACCTTCATTGTATTTGTTTCCAGACACAGAAATGGATTGCATAACACCTTGCTTAACTTCCCACCTCTCCAGAAATCATTCACTTAACTTGTTTATATCTTCACTGTGTGTGCTTTCTAAGGCCCAGTTTGTGGGCAGCCTGCGTACAGCCCTCAGGGCAGGGAGGTGGTTCCCTTACCTAGGGGGCCAGTCACAATCACAACCGAGCTATCTAACTACCCCCAAATATGAGGAAGAAATTGGGCCATGAGAGAGAGTGCACACTTGCAGCTCTTAATGGATGCCTTCTACAGACTTCGGCACAATCCTTTGGAGCACCCACAGGGGCAATACAAGTTGGCAACACCCCCAGTGCAAGGCAAAATGGAACAATAAAGTATATTTGCCATTTTGATAATACCGTGTTCCCATTAAACAGAACTTCTACACAAATTGCATGCTGGTGTTTAGTTTCAATCTGAAACCATAATGACAGGAGACAGTGACTACTGTTAAGGGACAGGGATATGTAACCTTTTGTAGCTCTCACCTATATCATGTGACTCAGACTAGGAAATAGTGATCAGTCCTCCCAGGTGGCAAAGGCAAAACACAGAGCTCTGAATGTCTTACTTGACAGGTAAGTAAAGGGTTTATTTCACCTTAAAACGTTGTTTATTTGTAAATCGGAAGCATACTCTCTTATTATTTGGGGATCTTTAACAGTTTTTTTTAATTCATTTTGTTTTTAAAAAAGCACATTTTTCAGTTCCCCTTAAGAATATTTTGAGAGTTGCTGCACCTTAGCGATGTGATAGTTCATAACAGAATACGACGGAACGAGATTACTAATGTGTAATCTGTAGCATTGCTTAATTTGTTTTGATATTAAAGTTTTAATAGGAAATGTAATTTGATTGCATTTTTAAAATAAAATTTGATTTTCTGTATTATAGCAAAATATTATGAATAATAAGCACAAAAGTCTAATAGAGTTAGTCATTTCTATTAACAAAATGAATATGTTTAATATGCTTTTTTGTGTACTAATTCAAATCATCTGATGCCAGTTTGAACTGATTTAACACACAAGCCCAACCCATGTTCCTTTGCTCTGTACTTCACAATATTGCCAGCACTCGTGCATAAATTTAACATTAACTTGAGAAAGAAATCAAAGTTTTGCAATAAACTCCTTGTACTGCAGCCATAAATCAAATAATCATTAGTAGCTGTAATACCTTGTGCTGTGTTCCCAACAGACCTAGCATGGCAGAGCTTGGTCTGTATTTCGATGGGAAATTTCCAAACAGAACCCATGGGGTGCTTGAGGAAGTAGAGCTGGGCACTTCAGTAGGGGTTACTCTTCCTTCTAGATTAATGCCTCAGCCTGGTGCTGGTGGCGCTATGGTGTTGGAGGTGTCATTTTCAGGGAAGACACAATACTAAAGTCCTGTCTATAGTATGATGAGTAGAACTGAAGAAAAAGGATTAAATTGTAGGAAAGACCTAGATTGGTCAGGTACCTGAGGTTCAGGAATGCAAGCCTGGGGCTGCTGCTGACAGTAGCAGGTCATGCCGGCCACTCCACGTGTTTAATAAAACTTTTTTTCTTACAACTCTGCCTTCATGCCACATCACCTATCGCTAATGAAACACTGTCCATTTGTAATAATTAAAAATTCTGTGGCACTTTTAGTATGAATGATAACCCCTGAAAATGATTTGAGGACTGGAAAAAAGTGGCTCACAGTGAGAGACTTAAGGAGCTCAATTTATCTTATCATAAACAAGCTCAAGAGGTGACTTGATTACAGTGTATAAATACTTTCATGGGGAGAAAATACTAAAAGGTTCTTTAATCTAGCGGAGACCGACGTAACAAGAACCAATGGCTGGAAACTGAAGTCAGACCAATCAAACTGGAAATAAGGCATAGGGTGGGTGATTAACCCCTGGAACAGAGTACTAGGGGAAGTGGTGGATTCTTCATCTCCTGATATCTTCAGATCAAGACTGGATGCCTTTTGGAAGATAAGCTTTAGCAAAACATGAGTTATTGAGCTCAGCACAGGAGTAACTGAGTGACATTCTGTGGTATGTGTTTTGCAAGACATCAGAGTAGATGATCTAATGGTTCCTTCTGACCTTACAATTTATGAATGAATCAATGTCTTGCCCCAATTCCCAACTTGGGTAGTTACATTCCACCTACCTAAATGTCCCCTTCAGTTTCAATTGTATTGTACCCTTCTTCAACTGGATTGCAGCCTTCCCGACTCCGTCACACCTTGTGAGTAGTATTGCTGTGTTCAGTCAAGCAGCGATTGAGTTCCACCCCAGATGTGAAGAGATCCCTGTATATAGTTTGTATTTTTCTTCAGCAATGGGAATGGAGGGTGATACAGAAATATATTGTTATCAGTAGCTTTAAAAGTGAGAAGAAGGGGAAGAATATTAAGTGGGCCATTCAAAGAATTTCTGCTAGATCAATTCAATTTATTGTGAGTCTAATTTTGTCATTCTTCTTATTATTATTTATAAAATCTTAATAACAGAATACCACTTCAGATGTCATGAATGGCAGGAAAGCCCATCAATCAGTATCACAGAAAGAAAGGAAAAAAGAATCACTTACGTTTCAAAGACACACAAATCCTAAAGTAATCAACTCAGACACTTCTCAGGTGAATGTTTCCTTATACTTTTGGGGAGGGGTCTCACAAGGAGTTGTATTTGGCTTTCTCTCCCTCTCTATGCCTTTGCTAGGAGATCTTATCCACTTGCATGATTCAGCTATCATCTACACCTCAGTGACTTGCAGATCTACCTGTCCACCGATTGGTCTCCCTGGGTCCAATTCCACCCCTCATGCTGTCTTTCTGATATCTCCTCATCATCATCTTAATATGGCCCACACTAAACTACTTGTCTTCCCTCACAAACTCTGCATGCTCTTCATCCTTCTGTGTTGCTGTGGACAACACCATCACCTCCTCTGCTAGGCCCCTTACCCCCTTTTCTAGATCGGTAATGTCCAAAATTTCATTCTCCATAATGCTATAAAGATCTAGCCTTTTTTCTCCAGTCACTCAGGCCACCATCTCCTTATCTCCTGCCTTGACTATGACTACTTCAATGCAGTGGTTTCCTCAGGAATTGAAATTAAGGGGGGGTGTTCGAATATACAGGGAGGAAGTCAGGGCCGATGAGGGGTGAGACTACGAGGGTGAAGGTGGGCTGTATGGCGCCATAGTAAAAACTGAAAAATGTTTCATGACCATTTTATTAGATTTAACTTATGTTTTAAAATCATCACACAAATTAAAGTTGGCTACTCAAACCTTCTATGAAGCACTATGTCTACAACCTTCTTGGTTTCTTGTTATAATTTTGCACAACTCTGTCAATGAACTTCTTGAATGCAATGTGTTCATCTTTGGGGGCTTCTCATGTGTCCGGTACTTCCATTCCTTCAATTGGTATACTCATTAGTTCATTCACATGATCAGGCAGAAGGCGACTTCTTTCAGAACACAAAATTCTATTCAATAATGAAAAAGAACACTCAACTGTAGCTGTTGTGACTGGGAGTAGCAAGAGATGAATTCCTACTTCTTTCATCCAGGGAAACAGAACACAAAGATCGGGTCAAGCCACTAGTGATGATAAAAAAGAAGTTGAAGTCAAATCTTCATTAATTCATAGTATGATATTTCACTCTGTGTTCAAATTCTCTATTTTGTCCTGATCACATGGCAGCCCCATTGCTGGTAGTGCCTCACTCCACTCAACTGTTGGTGTTTTATAGGACAGGCATCTGTAAAAGCTATATAGAGGTTGAGTAGAATCTAGAAGTCACTGTTGTAGATTTTTAAGAATCAAGTCTGTGTACCTTTTCAGTTGTCTTAACAAACACGTCTTGTCTTCTTCACTTAAGGATTCAGTATAAATGCCTTCATTAATCAACTTCTGGACTGAAGTCTTTGCTTCTTCCAGTACTTTTTCAATGGATAGCTCTCTGATTGATCCAAATGTAGCTTCTATTCCTGGACAAAGATCTACTACTGTTGTAGCAGATGCCTGGATGGCATTGTTTAATGACACAAGTGGTTTCAACAGAAGATTTAACAGACAGAGAATGGCAACAGTCTTCTCTGAATGAAGTAGCAAAAGTAATCCACCAGCTTCACTGCTTAGATCCATCCCATCTTGGTAGATACTTTCCAAAGCCAGTAATAATGGCTGGAGTAATTTTAAGACAACAGCCAAGGATTGCTCATGAGAAAGCCAGCCGGTTTCCCAGGTTGGACTAATTTGAACTTCAGTCCCAGTGTATCTTCTATATTTTCCAAGATATTCAGTCTTTTTGGACTCTTGCTGAAAAAAGAATATAATGAAAACATTTAATTTATAGCTTTTAAAATGCCTTTTGAAGATTCTGCAGCTCGTACTAGTGCTAGTTGAAGTAGATGGCCTCTGCAGTGTGTATAGGAGAGATTAGGGTTATACTTTTCTCTGAGCAAAGCTTGTCTTGTCTCCACCATGTCTTCCAGAAAAGTTTGCACCTCCATCAAATGCGCAGGCAGCCATCTGTTTGAAGTCCAACTGACAAGCATATAACTCTTCTAAGATGTGGGTTTTCACAGATGCAGCCAATGTGTCTTCTATAACTTGATCATCTAGAAATGCATCTACTGGCCTTCCCCTGACATCAAGATAATGTACACAATGAGTTAATACTTGATGTCCATTTGCATCGGTGCGTTCATCAGACATGTATGCAAATTTTTTGAATGTGGTGAGAGAGTTCTTCACTTTTTCAACTGTTGAGTCTTTCAGTGTTGCACTGCATGCTTTTAGTCAGTCAGTTGAGTTTCTTGCAGAAAGATAGTGAGCATTTGCTGGTCTTGTTCTTAACCAGTGTTCATCTTCAAGATGAACAAGTGACACTGCACTTAACATTGGCCTCCAGTTTGTAATGTGTGGTATCTCTTGCTTAAATAGAAAGTAGGATGCCGCAGCCATGTTTGTTCTCATGAACTGTGTTGGGTCTCCAGCATTCTTAACAGCCTCATTAAGTACTTCTAAAATTGGCTTTGAAAGTGGGCTTATAAGGCTTTCTGCATGTTGATGCACTCCAGAGGCCTGGTGTTTTGCAGGCTTTTCACGTAGTTTGTCAGCATTGGTTTTGCCAAGCTCCTCCACTTTTACCAATTATAGCATTGGGAAGCTTTCCTTCTTTGTAAGCATTTTTGCAAGAGATGCACCAGTAGCCATCTTTTGTAACTTCAATAAATGGGAACACTTTGACCGACAAACATCAGGAACTGCCTTTAGGTTTTGGAGATACTGTTTCTTCAGTAAGTAGCTGTATTTGTGCTTCGGGCTGGTCGGATGTAGATATACTACTTGAACCTTCAGATGACATGTTGATATATTCTTGGTTCTTGATGTGTTCTTCACCTTGGTTAGTTTTTGAGGCCTTTGAGTGGAAAAATTGTTGTATTGTTTTTTTCTTTTCATTTTCACTTTGACCTGCAACATATAAGAGAGAGATGAATAAAATAAATGCTTTGTTAGGATAATGCAAATTTAACATAAGGATATTGCAAGTTAAACCAAAACACATAACAGTTCTAGATTTCTAAAAAAATATAATTTAAAAAAAAAATCTATTTAATTTAAATTGACTTTTGAAAAGTAAGCCATCATGGGATAAGAGGGCAGTCCTCTCATGGATCAGTAACTGGTTAAAAGATGGGAAACAGAGTGTAGGAATAAATTATAAATTTTCAGGATGGAGAGAGATAAATAGTGGTATCCCTGAGGGTTTGGTACTGGGACCATTAATGTTCAACATACTCATAAATGATCTGGAAAAATGGGTAAACAATAAGGTGGCAAAATTTGCAGATGATACAAAACTATTCAAGATAGTTAAGTTCCAGGCAGACTGTGAAGAGTTACAAAGGGATCTCACAAAACTGGGTGACTGGACAACAAAATGGCAGATGAAATTCAGTGTTGATAAATGCAAAGGTAATAATGCACATTGGAAAACAATCTCAACTATACATACAAAATGAAGGAGTCTGAATTAGCTGTTAACACTCAGAAAGAGATCTTGGAGTCATTGTGGATAGTTCTCTGAAAACATCCACTCAATGTGCAGCAGCAGTCAATGATTCCCAACATTCTGTTTGCTTTTTTAAAAGAACAGGAGTACTTGTGGCACCTTAGAGACTAACAAATTTATTTGAGCATAAGCTTTTGTGGGCTCCAGCCCACTTCATCGGATGTAGCCCATGAAAGCTTATGCTCAAATAAATTTGTTAGTCTCTAAGGTGCTACAAGTACTCCTGTTCTTTTTGCGGATACAGACTAACATGGCTGCTACTCTGAAACCTTTGCTTTTTAAAGAAAGGGATAGATAATAAGACAGAAAATATCATATTGCCTCTATATAAATCCATGGTATGTGTACACCTTGAATACTGTGTGCAGATCTGGTCACCTCATCCAAAAAAGATATATTGGAAATGGAAAAGGTACAGAGATGGGCAACTAAAATGATTAGGGGTATGAAACAGGAGGAGAAATTAAAATGACTGGGAAATTTTCAGCTTAGAAAAGAGATGACTAAGGGGGATATGATAGAGGTCTATAAAATCTTGACTGCGTGAAAGAAAGTGAATAAGGAAATGTTATTTAATCCTTCACATAACACAGAACTAGCAGTCACCAATGAAATTAATAGGCAGCAGGTTTAAAAAAAAACAAAAGGAAGTACTTCTTCACACAACATAAAGTCAACCCGTGGAACTCTTTGCCAGGGGATGCTGTGAAAACCAAAACTATAACAGGATTAAAAAAAGAACTAGATAAATTCCTGGAGAACAGGTCCATCAGTGGCTATTAGTCAGGATGGAGAGGGATGCAATACCATGCTCTGAGTGTCCCTAGCCTGTTTGCCAGAAGCTGGGAATGGGCAAGAGGGGATGGATCACTTGATGATTCCCTGTTCTGTTCCTTCCCTCTCAAGCAGCTGGACTTGACCACTGTCAGATGATAGGATACTGGGCTATGTGCACCATTGGTCTGACCCAGTATGACCATTCTTATGTAAAAATTAATTACAATAATAAAAATGTTTAGTACAGAAACTCCCCAACATAATGACCCCTCAAGATAGCAATGATGTGAGATAACAACCTTTGCAAATGATGCATTTTAAAAACTTGGCCCACTAGGAAACATATTTATATAAGTTTCCATTCTCAGTCACAAATCTAGCTTTCTGGAGCAAAGTCACAAAAATATAGTCCAAGAAACAAATGTTTATTTAACGTGTCCCTCAGTTTTCCCTCCTCCACACCACACTCACTGGTGTTCTCCTTGGTCAGTGGCGACTCAGAGTTCAGAGGTGCTTTCATGTGAGTACACCTCTCAGGTGGGGGGCAAGAAGGCACTTTTCTCATTCCTCCAGCTGCCCACTGTTCGTTCTGGCCACTGCTGTTTGTTGTGCCACTGTTCACTCCACCACTCTGTTGCCAATGGCCCTGTGCTGTCATCTTCTGCTGCCATTTGCCACAGTGACCTCTGCGAGTTGGTCTCTTGAGGTTCCACCAGCTCTCAGTGATTTCAGTTGAGCTCTCAATGGGGGAACCTCACTGCTAGTGCAGTCTGGGCCGTCTCTTCCAAAGAAACACTGTCCCCACAGCAGGACTAAGCACTTAGACCTGATTATCAGTGATTTCAGCTGCATGGTCACTTAACAGAACAAAAGACTATCTATGGAGCCTAATCAGCTCTGTCTTTAAACAGTGGAGAGGGACAGGTCCCCACCCTCTCTCTTGATGCTCTCAATCAGCACAGGCTAAGTACAGTTCTACTGCCCTTTACTCATACAATAAGAACAACAACATTTCGCTCCCCCTGCCCCCGCATTCAAATAATTTGTAACCCAACCCCAGCCAAAATCTATCACTTGGGCAACACAGCTCTTTGTTGGATACCTAGGCAGATTAGGTGTGAATGTAAATACAATCTAGTCCTGAAGCCTTTCCCCCCCAGCCCCAGCTCCAGCTTATCACTAGCTGTCAGGGAGAGCTCATTTAGACTTTGCTTACAAATCATCATTTGAAATTATTAGGTTGGCCAAGATCACCGAAATGAATGCACTGACATTGTCATAAAACACAACAGCAGTATAAAGAAGCTAGTCTATGTTCATACTTTTCAAATCTATTATACTTCTTCAGATACATGTATTTTATCATACACTGTATATGGTTTTCAGGCGTGCATTAATGTTTCAATTTCAATTCAAATTTCCAGTCACTAAATTGGCATGTAATTAGTTCACGAAACTGGGAGGGGGGGGTTGGGGAAATTCAGGGGGGATGTAGGGAAATCACTGCCTCAATTTCTATCTCTTTGGAATTCCTGCTGTCTAGAAGAGTCTGTGTGAAAAGGGGGATTTGGCACTTGACTTTGAATGCAGCAAGGACAGTGGCACTTGGGGAGAGAATGGGTTGAAGAGCTGGATGTGGGTTTGTTTTTTAATAAGGCAGTTCAATGTGTGTGTTATTCGGTGAAATTTTGTACTTAAAGCTCTTGTTTTAAATGTTGTTAGGAGCCAGGACTGCGAGACTCAGGCTATCAAACTAAGATCAGTCAATACAATACCATCCATTGAACAGAGAGGGACAAATCCCCTCACTGGCAATAGTTGTGGCACAGCGATTGCTGAACCTGACATTGGATGTTTCCACAGTCCGTATGGAAGGCAAAAAGGTAGCAAATTATTTCCCACAGAGCCAAGACCATTAATCAGATATTCCTAAGTGTAGGTGGTCAATTCATCCCATCTGGTTAGGAAAGACACCGAACTCTCAAGTTCCACTTGGCAACTTTCTCAAGATTCACTCCTTTGTTCCCTGAAAGCAAGACCCTAGCCTTGGCTCTCAGGAAATGCAGCTCTGTGAGCAAGCACTGCCAGCTCTCAATGCATCTTAGACCAGCCCCAGGCACAACTATCAATTAGGGTGACTTTTCACAGCTCTCTCCACCATGCTAGACTAGCCAGAGCAGAATGCACTTCCATCACATCTGTTCCTGCCCATTGGCCAACCCCCTGTGCTGGGTGCTGTCTGAGGCCCTATAAAACTGGGGAATCCCCTTTATACACTTGATAACACTCAGGGCACCCTTCCATCGCCTTTACACCACTAGTGCCATTACATACAATTAATTTATTTTTATATTTTTTCAGTTAAGGAGCCAGCTTGCCAATAACCTTTTTCTCAGTTTATTAGTCAAAATCAGATATTTCTACTATAGCGGCTAGGTCTTTAAACTCTGCCAGGTATATGAAAACCACGTTATGTTCCTTCAGCTTTATACACCATCCTCTGCAATAAAGATTCAGGAATCAGAACAAACAGCTTGTTCTTCTCCAGCTGCATTGGCTCTGCAGTACCAGGAGTTGTAAAATCGTGGTTTTGTTGAGTGAACAGAGGAGATCCATTCTAAAGAAACCTAAAGGAGCAGACACTCGCCGTGACAGGATGGCGTTTTAGAGAAGCACCTTCCTAATAAAAAATGCACTTGCAAAGGAGTCTTTTCTTTTTATCAGATCACAATGTGTCAAGGGAGATTGCTTCTTCTGAGCCACAAAGCCATCCTTGTTCTCATCATAATAAACAGCAATGTATGTGTACAGTGCAGAGGCTTTTCAATGGTTGGAGATCAGGATCCTAAACAAGGACTAGAAGACATGGGTTCAATTCCTGGCTCTTCCATAGATTTCTTGGGCTACACTGGGTAAGTCTTTAAATCTGCATGGCCCTGGGATAATATTACTTCCTTTCTATCTGTTTGTCAGCACCTCACACAGGGGCCTGATTTTGGTTGGGGCCGTTAGGCACTAATGTAGTGCAAATGGTTATAATGGTTTCCCCTCAGTCAGAGAAACATCTTCCTGACATGGATGTAACCAGTTTTAGAGTCTATGGATTCTCTAGCTTCATTCTGAAGAGATTTCAAAAGTCTTCTAGTGATTTGCAAATCCTGAGAGGAAAGATGGTCATAAGAACATAAGCATGGCCACAGTGGATCAGAGCAATGGCCCATCTAGCCCAATCTCCTGTCTTTCCACAGTGGCCAGTGCCAGGTGTTTCAGGGGGAATCAACAGAACAGGGCAATTGTCGAGGTGTTAACTTAGAACTCATGAGATGTGGGTTCAAGTCCTTGCATTTTTACTGACTGTGTGTGTGACCTTGGGCAAGTCACTTAGCCTCCCCGTGTCTCAGTTCCCCATCTGTAAAATGGGAATAATAGCATTTCTCTATCTCCTAGGAGTGTTGTGAGGCTGGATACATTCATGGGATGCTCAGATACTGTGGTGATGTGGGCCTGTAAGTGCCCAAGATAGGTGCATCGCTACTGATAGCTGCACACCCATCTGTGCAGTTATACTCCACATCAGAACATTGCTGTGTTATACTTTACAGAGGTGGTTGAATAGCAGAAAAAGGTGTTCTGCCAGTTTCCTGGTAAGCACCAAATAAGCATTCTACAAGTACCACAAATTACTCAGCAAATGACTTTCTCAGCAAAAAAATGGTGATGTTGAGTCAGCTAACTGGCGTCAGCAATGGGTACTGCAGAAGAACACGGCTTAACCGCAAACGTAGTTGAGGACAAAGTGAATTCAACACCATGGCTTAACACTGGTATATGTAGCAATGTTGAACACACTCTAGTTTTGTTTACTCTTGTAGTTTAACTATGTTCTACATTGGTTCTGCAGCAGTGGGTGCAACAAAGAAGTGTCAGTCCTGAGTGGTTTTCTTAGCAGAGACAAGACCTAAATTCATTTTTGTTGTTCCTGTTTTTTTAATGAATTAAGTAGTTTGCAGGCTATTTTTAAACTACTCATGCCTATTTTTTTCTCCAACAATCTGTATGTGTAAAGCAGACTTGGGGGCAAAAGTGCCTGCAAACTCCTAGCTAACTCTGGTTTGTCCAATAGAGATTCAAAGATAATTTTTATGCTTCCAGAGTTAGTGATGTATCCAACTCCAAAACCTGGATCTAAACTTTGGAAGTCTCTGGTTTCCATTGCTGACCCATCTCTCTATAGTGAGCCTAATCAAAGCCCCCAGATCTGACCAGCCCTGAGCAAGTTTGGATCTGGAGCTGAGCTTATAGAGCTCAGGGCTGTTCAGCAGACCAATGGAAAGCTCAGTGGTTTCAGTTGCAAACCTGCACTCAGTTCATGTACATTTGCACTGTGTCAGTTTCACTTTGAAATTCTGGTTCAATCAAGGGAAAAAATCAGTGACACTCAGGCAAGGCTGCCTAGTTTCAAGATGAAGCTATGAATTTTGCCTGGTCTAGGGTGGTTACCCTGCTCCTGCCCTGAAGGGCTTAACACAGCTCTGGGGGAAGGTTGTGGTTGGGAGTGGCTAAACTGGGCTGATTGGGAAGTGGCTGCAGTTGGGCCACGCCCCAATCAGGCCACAGATGGCCTGTATAAAGAGGGTTTGAGCCAGGTGCTCAGCAGTCTTACTTTACCTGCAGATGGAGAAGGGCTTGGCTGCAGGGAGCTAGAGACAGGGTAGCTGAGTAGAGCAGGGCTGGGGAAAGGCAGAGGAGCTGCAGAGCTCCAGCCTGAAAAGCCCCAGCCTGTGACCTAGCAGAAGGCAACAGGTACTGGGTGTTGCAGAGAGCAGCCCAGGGGTAGGCAAAGGCAGCAGGTCCAAACCCAACCTTGCCAGTGATGAGTAGGCTGATACTGCAGTCTGCCCCAGGGTATGGGGACTAGACAATGACTGGCAGCATCGGTATAGTGAGGTGAGGTGGGGCTGCTGGGTGGGGGTTCCCTAGGGAGGGAAGATCCTAAGGCTGAGGGGTTTCTGCCAGGGGGCAGTGCCCTGGATAACAGGGTACTGGGTCTGGGAGGGACACAGGGGGGCAGAGGACAGGTGGATCACTGGCCTGCAGAAGGTGCTTTGGAGCTGGAACAAACTAATTCCTGGAAGTCACCAGCAGGAGGCACTGCAGGGGTGAGTCTGCACCTCTACAGGTGGGAACCTCTTGAAACCAATAGAAAACAACAACAACAAAAAAAGTTCAGGCAGGCTCACCTGAAACTAAAGATGGATCTGAACCAAAACCTTGGCTATGAAGAGTGGAATGTTGGAAATTTGGACCTGAATTTTGCAACTTGCACCCATCCGAAATCAAGTCTCAGACCAGACTGGCTTGAAATTTAGCCACAGGCCAGTGAATTTAACAAAACTGGCTTGAGTTTTGGCTTTGCAGTAATTCTCAAAACCTGGGAAATTTTGCCAGGAGTGGGATTTTTTGTCATGAATGTTTCCCAGTGCTATGTAGTTTGTTCAGCCAGTGGACCAAGTGACTTTGCATATGGCATGCCTTGTACAGTAAATGGAGATGGATCAAGGCCACTAAATTTGAATCCACACCTATAACAATATATATAACAATTTCAGGCATGGTTAGATTTGCAACTTTGACTTGGCATGTTATGATGTGTACCAGGGGCAGTCATGTATTTTCAGTATGAATGACTTTTTATCTTAGCTTCAGGAACCCAACTAGAAAGAATAAAAGTAAAGTCTCCAAGAGTGAGCATAGTGTCCAGGTCTCCTTTGTAACAGACTGTATCAATTTTGGGGGGGAAAAGCTGGCTGCTGTCTGTGCACACAAGCGGGATATTTAGAAAGTTAAAGGTCCTGCACCAAGGAAATACACATTTCATACTATAGACTTTTAGATCCAAATCCAAACTCTAGATCCAAATCTGTGCTTAGATGTCAAGACCACCTCAAAAGCAGACTGAGTGCAGATCCAAGGCCCATCACTATCAATAACTGGCATTAGATTTAGATGATGATCATACAGCCCAAAAGAAGAGGAAATAATGAAGTATATGTACAAGTGTCATAAACAGATAGCTAAGGGTTAATGTTTCTTTTACCTGTAAAGGGTTAACAAAGGGAACCAAACACCTGAGAAGAGGACCAATCAGGAAACCGGATTTTTCAAAACTTAAGGGAGGGAATTTGTGGGTGTTTCTTGGTCTTGGGTCTTTGTCTGTTCTGTGC
>NC_133774.1:14463369-14471402 GCF_003597395.2 Chelonoidis abingdonii
TTTTTTTTTCTAGTTGACTCACCAGGAAATTGGTGGGAGAAAGGAAAGACAGAGAGGAGGGGAAAAACTGCTCTCTGTGTTTAACTCTCCTAGTGTCCCAGGGCGGGAAGGAAGGAAGGGGGGAAGAGAGAATCTTTTCTGTTTCCTTGTCTTTAGGTTTGTCTCTTTGTGGAAGAGTGGAGACATGCTTCTTGGTATTGTGATGTAAAGAGGTTGCATCAGTAACTCTCAGGTTAGCCCAGAGAGGAAATTCTGGGTGGGCGAGAGGTGGGGGGAATGCTTTATTTCCCTTTGTTAGGAGACTCAGGGCATCTGAGTCTTGGGGTCCCACAGGGAAGTTTTGGGGGGACCCAAGTGTACCAGGCACTGAAATTTCTGGTTGGTGGCAGCCTATCAGATCTAAGCTGGTAATTAAACTTAGAGGAGTTTATGCTAGTACCTCATATTTGAACTCTAAGGTTCAGATTGAGGAATTATATTATGACAACAAGACACACAATCTGACTAAAACAACAAGGAGTTCTTGTTAGTCTGTATCCACAAAAACAACACAGCTACCCCCTGATCTGACTAAGATTCTAGCTCAGAACTGTGATGGTATCTCATTTTCTGCATGCAGTACCAGCCTCACAGGTCCTTGTTCTATGTGGTACCTCTTAGTAGAAGCCACAGTCTCTCGTCTTCACACAAGACCAGTAACTCACTAGTCATTTGCTTTCCTTTGTTTCTGACACCCTTAAGAGGATAATCGTATTGGGATTCATGCAGGAATTACTGGGTGAAATTCCATGGCCTGTATTATGCAGGAGGTCAGACAAGATGGTCACATTCTGGCCTTAAAAACTATGACTCTATGGATAATGTTTCCTGAGAGAGTGCCAGTCAGGATATAATAGGAAGACCCAGTATTACAACCAGTTTATATAATCAGACCCAGTGCCGATTAACTTAGAACAAATATGCACTGGGAAGAGAGGTTGCATGAAGCTATCTGGCCATCTACACACCTATTCTGAGAGGTACTGTGCAGAGGGGCTGCAGTGGTCGAGACACTGCGAAAGGGGATGTCTCCTGGTGCTTCTGCTCTTGCTCTCTGATTTATTATTCAGAATTTAGAATTTATTGAGGATTCTTCCTTTGTCACATCTATCAGAGACAGACACCAGAGAGATGGAAGTTAAAAAAAAAAAATTAAAAACCTGTTTATTGCTCAACTTGCTCTAGGCATGTTTTAGTTTATTGTTCAGCTCGGTTCATTTCAGTGTTTCAATTTGAACGGTTCGCTTAGTTGCTGTGGCTAAAAAAAATAAATTAAAAATCCATAAGAAAACCTATTTAAAAGAAGAGAAAGTTGAGATTTGTGGGGGCCCACAGCACCTCACAACAGCAGAGGTGTCAGTGGATAATTTAAGGGCACAATCCGGCACAGCGGAGCTTGCTTCCAAAATGAGAAGTCTCAATTGCCTATTCCTCAGGCGTTCCACCCGCAGAGCTGCCATTGACATCCATAGGAGGAGCTCCCTGAGTCAAATGAGTGCAGAACAGGCACTAGAGACCCGCATTGCAGATAAGAGATCCACTTTTGCTTTATTTTGTTATTGCTTGGCACAAACCAACTACAGTGGAGATATATGTTTAGAGTTTGGGTAAAGTATTTACTTGAGATCAAGAGGCCGAATCTGGCTCTTGTTGGTTTTATTCCAATGGAGATCCATGGGAATTGATGGAATCACTCTGGATTTGCAAGGTAACTGAGAGCAGGATCTGGGTCTGATTCTCCACCGCCTTTATATCTCTTCAAAGGGAGTGTAAATGCTTACTGTTCTAACCTGGTTCCATCCAATTTATTCATAAAAATGTGGACTGTGCCAAACTGATTCTCATTCAACCGAAATCCAAACTGGACCTGTAAACTGTCATTCTGCGGGGTCCTTACAAACCCCAGAACTCTCTTTGACCTGCCTCAGTTAAACCACCCAGACCATGCCTTGCCATAGACATCCTTTGCCTGGGGCCTTGCAAGGTCCTTCCAGAAAAGATGAAATCCTAATTTTTCATGCATCTGCTTGTAACATTTGAAGAAACCTTCTTTTGCAGCAGCAAATGCATTAATCTCTATGGGAGATCAGTCAATTACAGCAAATTGAGCTATTTCATTTCTGCCTGCAAATGGCTTTCAGTTACCCAAGTAGACACATTAATCTAATAACTAATGATCATATAGTTTACTAATCATACAGTGCCACATGTGGTATTAGATCTAATTATATTTAAGATTAAGACATCTTTCCGTGTGTATTTTTCCCAGTTACCAGCCTGGTATGGCTAAGTGAAAACAGAGCAAAATAAAGATAGAAGAAGAGGAAGGGTCTTTTTTAAGATGCTTTCTAATACTGTTGGTCCTGGTTGTCCTTAGAATAGGCTAAAACTCTCAAAGTTTATTGAGAGACAGATCTCAAAGTAAATCCTCAATCAGAGACTTGAGAGAGAGCCCAGCAAACCCAAAGGAACTCAGTCTAATCCTGGCACAGAGGCTCCCTGAATAGAAAAGAACATGGTCTGTTGTTAGAAAGTTGAGGGCACAATCTGGCAAACACCTACACATGTGCTTAACTTTACTATTGTGAGTAGTCCCATTGAATTGAATGAGGCTGCTCTTGGTAGTGTGAGGGAAACCCCCCCACCCCTCTTAATTGATCCCTTAATCCTTCCCTCTAATATGGCAACAGGTTAATATGCAGGCCTTGTCTAATGTCAGGCCCTTGTCCAAGCTACTGGGAAACACCCCTCTCCCCAACTACTGTAACTTCCCCAAAACCTGTTTATCTGCCAGCTAGCAGAACAGTGTGGCAATAACCGCTTACTCGAGATAACCGCAAGTAGGGGTGCTGAAACAAAGGACTATCAAAAGGAACATCAACAGGAAAATGTGCTAATATCAGTTGCTAGGCAATATGATCTGCTAACGTTTATGCCATATAAGGAATATATCAGTTATGTTTTGCAATATGAACTCAGCAATAATCCAAATAAGGCTTTATTAACACGTAAGCAAAATATGATAATGTGTGGTTTTAAGCTTTATAAACCCTGCAAAATTCTGTAAGGGCAGAGCAGCCCACCCCTTGCTAGGGGACATGCTGTCTCTCCCTGTATGCATACTTGTAAAACGATAATCAATAATTAATAAAGGAGCCTCAGGCTGTCTGATCATATCAACGAGGTGGTGGTCTTTTCCCCAACAAAGGTGAAAGCCCTATGCCTTTAAATATGATATCTTTTGATCATTTTAAATTTGTCAAATACTACAATGCACAGTATTAAACAAACTAACTTGCAGTATAGTACATGCAGCATTCAGATTTGGCTTGATTTTTAAGTCGTCTTGAAATCTACAAAACAAGCCAAGTTTGAAGAAAATCAGAACAATGGTTTTAAATTTATAAACATTATTCTTATGCTTTTAGAGAGTTCTATTTTTGAATTATATTCGCTTCTATTCCAGGTAGGTTCTCATACTACTCGCATCACCATAGTGTATCAGTGCCTTCCAGTAGTCCAATAAGTGCTGTGATTGTCACATAGGGTTTCTTCTTTCTCTCATTCTCTCTCTGGGAGGAGAATTGTGTGTGCAGTGAATGTTTTGTTTTGGTCCCCTTTTTTTTTTAAAGGTACCTGCTGTTCTGTGTTTGTTAGAGAAGGCACGTTGAAGAAGTTTGCCTTGCACTTAGAGCAGCAAGTGGTAAAGTTTGGAATGGTCCTTAGTTCCTGTGAGAGTTCATTCTGCAGACTCAGAGCAGCCCCTAAAAATGCTCTGTCTCCTGCCCAGATGAACTTTGCCCTTATGGTGGCCAGGGCCAGCCTTAGGGAAAATGGCATCCTGGGCAAACGGGGGCGGGAGGGCATCTCCCCATGCTGAAACCGTCCACTCAGCGGGTAGGGAGCGATGGGAGTGGAAGCTTCCTGCAGCCAGGGGAGGTTCTCAAAGGTGGGTCTGACTAGACCCTGGAAGTGGCCTGTGCCCATGAAGAGTAAGTCCTGTCCCTCCCCAGCATGGCCAGACCAGCAGCTGCAGCCCAGCACACAATAGGAGCCCCCTGCCAGGGCTTGACCTGCTCCAGGGCTTGACCTGCTCCAGGCCCAGTGCTGGGGGGTTAAAGAGACCTTGGGCTGGCTGTGTGCATGGGGGTTGACCATGGCGCCCTGGGTGGTTGCCCACATCACCTCCCTGTAAGGCTGGTTCTGACGGTGGCATAGGAACGCTGGCCAGAAATAAACTGGAAAAGGGGCAATGTGTGCAGCCATTTGCTCAGGCCCCAGAAGATCTCCAAGAAAGTGCTGCTAGCACAGTTCACCGATGCTGCCTGAGCCACTGGCCAGTATTAAAATGGGTCGCAATGGGAGCGATGCAGTCATTGATTATTCCTGTTTGGTAAATCATTTTATTCATGCAGGTATTTTTTGTATCACCTAAACAATGACTCATCATATGTGATGATCTTATGACAGCAAAGAATCCTGTGGCACCTTATAGACTAACAGACGTTTTGGAGTATGAGCTTTGCATCCGACGAAGTGGGTATTCACCCGAAAGCTCATGCTCCAAAACGTCTGTTAGTCTATAAGGTGCCACAGGATTCTTTGCTGCTTTTACAGATCCAGACTAACACGGCTACCCCTCTGATACTTGATCTTATGACTAGCCACTGTTGAGACACGTTTTGTAAAGACCTGCACAGTATGTGCTCATCCCTCTCATCTTTGGCATAGGAACTAAGAATCATAATAAAAGATGATATTGAGGCAGGATAATTATCAGGGACACTCTGGAAAAAAATAAGTTGTAAAATTACCTAAAAGGACCCTCCTTTTTCCCTGGAGGAAAGGTGAAGTTAATTGCTAGGGACCCATATGTAGGAATTACAAATTTGCAATTACTGTGCTTCATCCTTCACCTCTGCCCTACTGTAGTTACAGATGCTATTTATAGCCGATATACAGTACTCCACCCTACTTACTCTATAGTAACTACATTGGCAAGTATAGGGCTTGAACCTTCGGACACCTATGCTAGTGAAAAACTTTACACAACTGAGTAGCCAATAGACCCATACACTTGTCAGAGTTTTCAGGATTGGGCCCTTGGAGTGTAATCAGCTATGATACATTTTGTGATATCTTTGTATGAAAAACCCTATACAAAAATAATTTCCCTTCCATTTTTCAAGTCTCTCTATTGTGTGTGTAGCTAGCTAGCTAGGGTGTAGTATATACATGTGTGGACTTTAGAGCATTTAGAATCAATGTAATATAAACAGGCAATAATAAGCAGTAAGCAACTCTCAACTTTGTATGTAGCAGAGCTGCTGCTCCACTATAAATATCAGATGACCTTAATTTTAGGTGGTGCAATAAGATAAAATAAGATATTAAAATACTTAAATCGAAGGAACTTAGTTGAGGATTCTTCCTCGAATCTGCACACTAGCACAGAGATTTGCAGCGTTTAGCCCGAGCTACAATCTTGTTTCTAAGTGGTTGTGAACACTCTTGTCATACTGTGATTTTGTTATTTATAGCAAAGCCGCTGTGAACATTTGGTAGAAACCCCATCGTAGACGGTGGATGGCATGATTCTATGACATGCAGAGACTGATCTTTACCTCTCGCATGCCTTAGGCAGCAGCTCTTTTTGTCTGTGTGTTACTGTTCCACTAGTCACACTGTAGCTGATATGGCTCTCAATATTTAACTTTCTTGGGACCTCTGGTAGTTTATTAGAATTTTCAAGCTACAGGTACTAGTATTTCTGTGTTCAATTACTTGACCATTTTTGCTGTGGGAGAATTCCCTGCCTTGAGCGAAGTGGTAACTGGAGTGATAGGAATAATCATTTGGAGGTGATATTTCAAGAACATGTACAGGAAAGTAGAAGACGGGCTGTGACCAACAAAATTGAGAGCATCAAAAATCAATTCCACTCGTACAACAGGAATGAGCAAAAGAAAGAAAAACCCAAATCAACAGCCTTTTAGGGGGGTGGTTTTAGAAAAGGATGGTGACCCTTTTAAAAAATGTTAGTGTAGAAATACACTTGAACATCAAATATGGATCTGCACACCGGTTTGTGTTCTGAGTATTCCCAAGGTCTGTGGGTGTTCAGCTGCAGAGCTTTGATGTGGATAAATCCATATAGTACTAAACCTTAGAGCCCAAACCAACTTCCATTATAGGCAATGGGACATCTTCCATTGACTTCAGTGGGAACTGGAGTTTCAAACAAAACCCATAGGTTGTACCGTGCGCGTGTGGCTTTCTGTTTTGATGCCATGATGAATGATGTTACCTCACCTGAGCATCAATGGGATCTGCTTAATTTTTTTCAGGTTTGCATCTGAAACGATAGGAAGAGTTGATCTAATGTTGTGGTCAAAGGATACTAGAAATGCTGCAGGGTCTGATGGAGTGTACGTGCCACACTAAGCCTGAAGGGGTTAATGAGGGCCTGAGAAGCTCATTAGGGTGCCTGGGGTCCCCTGCAAGAGGGAGGGCCATGGTTAATTAAGAATGAAGCCCAGTTAGGACAGTACTGTAAAGCCAGGAGGCTGAAAGCAGAAGGAGGCTGTAGGGGAAGGATTCTTCAATTACTTCCTGAGAATAGGGAGCTTGTCGGGGACAAGGAAGACATCCATGGGGGAAGTAAGCCCAGAGAGCCTGGAGGAAGGAGTCCAGCCAGAGGCTAGGAGGGAGTGAAGTAGCCCTGGTGAATAAAATAAGTTCTGGTGGTGAATCCCAGAAAGAGGCAAGAGAAGATAGAGAGGCAGGGTAGGAAGGAGCACAGGGAAACAGTAACAGGGACAGGGATCGAGCAAACCTGGATAGGGTCCCTAGGCTGGAACCCAGTGTAGTGGGTGGGCCTAGGCTCCCCTGCCATTCACTGGTATAGTGGCACAAAGCCAGATCTGGAGCTGACCACTGTCTGGAGAAGGCATTTGGACAGTAGTCCTGTTGGACGTCATAACCCTGGAAGGCATAGGCACCGACTCTGTGGGTGCTCCAGGGCTGGAACACCCATATAAAAAAATGGTGGCTGCTGAGCACCCACTGGCAGCCAGCTTCCTCCTGGCAGCCCCGCCGATCAGTGCCTCCCCCTCCCTCCCAGTGCCCCCTGCCTGTTGCGATCAGCTGTTCCGTGAGATGCAGGAGGTGCTGGGGGGAGGAACCAGGGCTAGCTGCACTCTGGGGAGAGAGTGGAACAAGGCGGGGTGGGGGTGGGAAGAGGCAGGGTGGAGGTGGGACCTGGGGGGAAGGGATGGAGTAGGGGGGAGCACCCCCCAGTTCATTAGAAAGTCGGTGCTTATGCTGGAAGGAATGGTCCAAATGGGGACATGGCCAGAGGGCCAAGTTACCAGAAAAGAGAATATTGCAGAGTGAGCAGAGAGCAGAAGGGGGCCCCTGAAGCTGCGAGAGCTCTTGTCCCAAATCTAAACACAAGAAGGTGCACTAGCGATTACTGGGAGCCTCATCACACAAGGCATTGTTGTAGATTGATCAGAGTTTTCATTTGGTCAGGATGAGCTTTGAACATCAAACGAGTTATTAATGTGGAGATAAGACAGTAATAAGAAGTGCAGTGTTGGAATTATACAGGGGTTTGCCAGGGCTGAGTATTGCCATGTATTTCATGGAAGCATCTTCCATACCTTGAAAAAGTTCATTGACGTATCCTTGGAATAGCCACATAGGGAAAGAAGAAGAGTGAAAACAATAGAAAGGAGAGAGATAAGAATAGAGGCTGTCATAAACAGATAAGAAAAGTTAATAGCACAGAGGTACTTTATATCTCTTTGACTGTAAAGGGTTAACAAGTTCAGTAAGCCTGGCTGTCACCTGACCATAGAACCAATCAGGAGCCAGGATACTTTCAAATCTGGAGGGAGGGAAGTTTCTGTGTGTGCTGTTAGTTTTTGGTTGTTGTTCACTCTGGGAGCTCAGAGGGACCAGACGTGCAACCAGGTTTCTCTCCAATCTCC
>NC_133774.1:14472271-14656053 GCF_003597395.2 Chelonoidis abingdonii
AGAGCGGTGCCAGAGACTTCATAAAGTTCACTGCGGCAGTGGTTCTCAACCAGGGGTGCATGTATCCTTGGGGATACACAGCTGTCTTTTGAGTACATCAACTCATCCACATATTTGTCTAATTTTACAACAGGCTCTACATAAAAAAGCACTAGCAAAGTCAGTACGAACTAAAATTTCATGCAGACAATGTCTTGTTTATACTGCTCTATATACTATACGCTGAAATGTAAGTACAAGATTTATATTCCAATTGATTTTTTTTTAATTATATGGTAAAAATGAGACAGCAAGCCATTTTTCAGTACTAGCATGCAGTGACACTTGTGTATTTTTATGTCCGATTTTGCAAACAAGTTGTTTTTAAGTGAGGTGAAACGTGGGGGGACGCAAGACAAATCAGACTCCTGGAAGGGTGCAGGTCTGGAAAGGTTGAGAGTCAATGCACTAGGGGCTTCACAGCTGCTATTGATTTCAAGTGGAAGGTGCCCTGATACTAGGGTGATGGGCGACAAGTATAAAACCGTAAGATAGGTAAAAGAAAACAGAGGGAACCTCAGACTTATCAGTTTATTAATAAATAATAATAAAGATAATTTTTCACTGCAATAGCAAACTCCCAGAGGGAAAAAGTAAAGCCAGGCCTCAAAGCCATGGACAGAGGTGATGTAAGCTCCTGTAATACTCTCTGGAGTCAATGTAACTTAATTTAATTATGTGAATTTGAAGTCAGTGCGTTGGGCCCAAAAATTAGCAGGCTCAGACCTACGGTTTGCAAGGTATTTGCATTTGCCAAATGAAATATTTGCTATCGAGAAGTGGCATTTTCTCCTACATCAAAATTTTTTGGGGAAAATAATGTGGTTTTCTAAAAGATTTTATTTTTGATGAAGCTGGAAAAAAAAGTTGGTTTTGTTTTGTTTTTAAATTATTTTTCCTCCCTCTCCCTCACTCCTTTTTACTCCTCCTTGCTCCCCATTGGTGAAATGGAACTGGGGGGTGGGGTTGGACTGGGGAGGTGGAAATGGAAAAAGGGATAAACAATTGAGAGAAACACATTTTTTCTTTTATATGCTTTCAAAATTCTCAAAATATTTCTCAAATACTATTTCCCCATTCTTCAGCCAATTCCAGCACTCTGAGATCCTCAAATGAAAGTCACGGTGTACACAGAGACTCATAACAATCCCCACCCCAATAGAACATCCACAGGATGGGGAGTGAGACGTCCCTGGGCTCGGAAGTTATTGAATGCTAAGAGCTGGAGCAGATCATTTTTGCAGGGGTTGGGGTTGGGGAGGGTCTTTAATATCCATGGTTATCATGCCTACAAATAAATCACTTCCCTCATGTTGGGCGGGTGACTATAATAATACACCTTTCCCTCCCAGAAGAAATTAAACCCTTTCAAAAATCATAGAATCATAGAAATGTAGGACTGGAAGGGACCTCGAGAGATCATTGAGTCCAGCCCCCTGTGCCAAGGCAGGACCAAGTGAATCCAAACCATCCCTGACAGGGGTTTGTCCAACCTGTTCTTAAAAACCTTCAGTGATGGGGATTCCACAGCCTCCTTTGGAAGCCTTAACTACCGTTATAGACAGTTTTTCCTAATATCTAACCTAAATCTCCCGTGCTGCAGTTTAATCCCATTAATTCTTGTCCTACCTTCAGTGGAAATAGAGAACAATTGCTCACCATCCTCTGCATAACGACCCTTGCCAGATGTGAAGACTTATTGGGTCTCCCTTCAGTCTTCTTTTCTCAAGACTAAACATGCCCAATTTTTTTAGTCTTTCCTCACAGGTCAAATTTCATAAAAGTTTTGTTGCTTTCCTCTGGACTCTCTCCAGTTTGCCCCCTTCTTTCCTATAGCAGCAACTAAAACTGGAGACAATACTCCAGCTGAAGCCTCACCAGTGCAAAATAGAGCAGGACAACTGCCTCCCATGTCTTACATATGAGACTCCTGTTAAACCTCACAGAATGATATTAGTCTTTTTCACAACTGCGTCACATTGGCTTATATTCAGTCTGTGCTCCACTATAACCCCCAGACCCTTTTCAGCAGTACTACCAGCTAGTCAGTTATTCCCCAGTTTGTGCTTGTGCATTTGATTATTGAATGGAATTAATAACAGTAATACCTAGCTGTTATAAAGCACTTTTCATCAGTAGATCTCAAAGCACTTTACAAAACAAGTCAGTATCATTATCCCCATTTGATAGATGGGGAACTGAGATGCAGAAGGGTGCTGTGACTTGCCGCAGGTCACCCAGCAGGCTAGTGGCAAAGTCAGGGTGGAACAGAACCTAGACCTCCTGAATCCCAGTCCAGTGCTCTGTGCACCAGTCTGTCCAGCCTCCCTGAGAGAGTGACCTATTTCCTGCTGTTGGAAGTCCATCAGCTAGCTCAGCAATGACAGGACACAGAACTGCCACAGAGAAATTCGCCAGCTTTGGTACACGTGACAGGAAGATCCTAATCTCTGGTTATTCACAGAAGCTCACTGGTTCCATCAACCAAGAATCTCTTCAGATAAAATATCATCTGTCCGTGAATAAATGTCCATTAGACAGGACCAATGTGCTGTTAAATTAGCTTATGTGGTACCATTCAAAAGATATTTATAAGGATGGTGAAATCGCTTTTTGATAAAAAAAAAAAGACAAAGAAATCAAGAAATGAACTCTGAGACATTGTTACCACTTGAATTTAAGAAGTAATTTGAAAACAATTATAGAATCTTTCAAAATAGTCATGAAAGAGCTTGATAATCGCGGCATCCACTTGCAATTAATTTTTATTTATGACCCCCCTCTTTGTCATCTTGACATTTGCCATGTGAGAACGGGGAAGTAGGAGGAGGGTAAAAAGGAACCAATACTTGATCATGTAAACAATTAGACCTTTTTCCATCTTGCCCAAAGAGGTCCTTTATCTGATGACAACCTCTGCAGAACGGAAGAGGACTAGGCATCTCTCTCTGGGGCCATCCTAACAATTCAATCAATTCTCCTCAATTACTAACAAATCTAAATGTGATTTATCTGCCCAAGAATCATTCCAATATCAGGCAAGAATCTATCAATAAAAACCCCAAAGGCAATCTTTTTTTCGGAGCTGTCAATAGAACCTCTGAAGCACAAAGAGAAGGAGCCAGCAATTGAGATATTTTGCCTTTTTTTTTTTTTTGAGCACTTAATTAAGTCGACAAGAAGCTGTCAAGGATAATTTTCAAAGCACACGGCCTCAGCAGCTGACATTTGATAATATTCACTCCATGTTGATTGAAATTGATTTTTTTTCTTTCTTCTTTTTTTGGTGGAAAGCTGCAAAAAAGAATTTGACAACTTTCTTGCCCATAGCTCCAAGGACAATAGTCCAGTTTGTTAAGGTCGCTCAAGACAAACAGGATGATGGGTTTAACAGATGAGTTAAACCAGATGAGTTTAACAATAATAGGGCAGGGGGTATGTATCCACAAAGCGAGTTGTTCCACACTGGCAAATATCACCTCGGAGAATGGAGGAACTGGGGTTAGAAACCATAGTGAATTCCAAGGGCTAGATTCTGATCTATGTTCACACCAGTGTATACCCAGAGCAACTCCACTGACTTCAATAGTCCTTGGTCTGAAATAGTCCGAATTTGCTCACCTTTTGGGCATGTTGATAGGGTTTGGGGGAAGTCTGAGACTTATGCTTCCTAGAATGAGGAAGGGGTTGGATGAAGGTTTTGGCTGTCTGAGTTCCTGTGGAATCCATCATTTAATACTGCTGAGATGTAACTGTATTGTTAGCGGTATGTTAGTGTACTTGCCTTCAATGAGAGTTAGGCACTTAACCTGCTTGGGCACTTTGGTGAACCCCACTAGGAGCCTAACTGCATCTTCAGGCAGCTTTTTCAATCTGGCCCCTGGAACGCTGGGTAGACATCTTTGTAATTATTACTTAAATCCAAATAAGCCTTTCCTATAACAAAGAATTTTATTCCAGTGTAAATGGAGTGCAGAATCTCGCCCCTGAAATGACTCAGTTGGTTAAATAAACAGATCGCTGTTGGCAAAAATCAGATGTCTAGTGGCTTCTGTTCACCTTGGTGGTTGGAAGCTTCGAGCAGAAAGATCGTTATCAGTATTTACTATTTACTACTTAGCCCCCCTAGCAGGAAACAGCGCAGCAACTAAACAAATTGATCGGAACGACATATTTTATTAAAGTTCTGCATTTTGTTGCTCTTGCGGCTGAAGCTAAACAATTATAGCATTTCAGGAATAATTTATTAGTTATTGGAATACAAGTCGTTATTTCTTTCATCTCAGCTACAGAAACACATCCCAGAGTAACAGTGATTCTCTAGCAGGCCATGGGCTCTGGTTCGGCTCTCATTGACTGCTGGGTAAACCGCTGAAGGCAATGGAATTAAATTGGGTAACTCTAAGGTGGATTAGGCTGATTATGTGACACACACACTGATTTAAGGGGAGGAGGTCCACCTTCAGTGTGCATACCCACCCCTTACACCAGCTCTTCCAGAGTACATTTCACAGTGCTGGATGGTGACAGTGACAAGATGATGCAAGAAGAAATGCAATGTCTTGTAAAAAATATGCCCAGCTTTGCTGTACATAAATAGTGCTCCTGAGTGAGGGCACACCCTGCCCCTTTTTGATTTCTTTTAATAGCTGTGCCACTTGTCTTTCTTTATACAGCAGCAGTGGTCTTGCACTGCAATTCAGTCGACCCAGTTCCAGAGCAGACTAGGGATTCATGGCAAAGTCCAGAGGGTGTGTAAACGCTCTGCCTGGTTAGAAAACGGGTGTAAATGACAGAATGGTGTCATGTTAAACTGATGTTTCATTCTGTGGGGTCCAAGAAGAGTGTGATGTACCTACCAGATGATAGGCACCTTTTAAAGGTCAGAGAGAGGGAGACAACTGACTTAATTAAAAGAACTGCCAAAGGTCACGCAGGCAGAGGCAGGAATAGAGCCCAGATCTACTGAGTCCTACTCCAGTGCCTTAATCACCACACCAGCCATCATCTGAGGAGTGAGTGTGGCAGCTCAGAAGGGTGCAGCATAAAAAGGGTTAAAACAGGCTAGATTGAACAGCCATGTAGCTACACCAGGTAAGAATTAACTTGCTAAGAATTGGGAGCAGGATCCCCATGCAAATGAGACACCAGAATTAACTGACTGTGTTGTGCAGTAGGTGCATTTCACTCCTCGGAGGAATTACATAAGTGATGGTCTTGCTGACACCAGCCCTGCTGGCTACTTACAGATTCTGTGCTCCTCAAGGAGAGACATTGAGGGCAGGGCTACACTACAGCCTAAGTCAAGATAATTTACATTGCTCAGGGGTGTGAATCCCCCCCCCCCCCCCCTTTGTTTGATCTGATCACTTCTGTGGGTCCAAAGTCTTGTCAGTGTTTCAGATTGGGCAGATCTCCCCCCCCCCCCCCCCCGTGACGCAGATTTTGCACTCTCCACACCGGTGCTATGATGGTGGGAGATGCTTTCCTGCTAAAATACCTTCCGCTTCTCGCCAGGTTGTAGTAATTGTGCCAACAGGGTTATGCTCTCTTGTCAGCAAAGCATGTCTTCACCAGATGCAGCACTGTAGTGTAGACGTGCTCTAAGATTTGAAACAAGACAATGTCAGCACCATCTCAGGGAGGTTTTATCGGCTCTCACAGCCAAACTGTGACAAGCTTCTGGAAGTGGCCATTGTCGTTAGGGATTTAAAGGGTCCTTAACTATACAATTCATTTTTCATCTCAGTCAGACTGAGCCTGGATTTTTATGTATGCAGTGTTGTAACTGTGTTGGTCCCAGGATATTAGAGAGACATGGTGAGTGAGATAATATCTTTTACTGGACCAACTTCTGTTGATGGGAGAGTTGAGCTTCAGGTCTGGGAAACTTCATCAGGTCTGGTCTACACTACAGACCTATATCAGTATAAATACGTCGCTCAGCAATGTGAAAAATCCACACCCACTGAGTGACTAGTTATACTAGCCAGAGCTTCTCCCACTAATATAGCTACTGCCTCTCAGGGAGGTGGATTAACTAGCTCTCTCCCATTGGCATAAATTATCTTCATTAACGTGCTACAGCCATTGCAGTGTTTTATTGTAGACCTGCCCTGAGTAAGTTTCCCAGACCTGAAGAAGAGTTCTGTGTAAGCTCCGAAGTTTCTCTCTCTTACCAATAAAAGATATTACCTCACCTACCTTGTCCCTGGATTTTATGACCTTTAGGACACACTGCAAGGCCCATCTGTTTCCCTGGCCTCACACTGAGGGTGTGGGTTGCGGGACATTGGGTGGTTGGATGTGAGAGGTAATAAAATAATTAAATAAATAGGAGGAAATGATCTGCCCTCTTTGTGCTTCTCAGATAGCACAGAGTGCAGACACTGGATGTATCCCATTCCTGATGCGGGTAAAGAGTCCCTAACAGGCTTTTACAGTATCCTCCATCCAGCCCTGGCATAGGTGTTGTGTCAGGGTAGGGAGCAGAAGTGGCTGGATCATGCTGCGCTACAGTTATCCCCAACTGGTAGAAGCCTTCTCTAATTGGTGCCCGGATCCCACACCATAACGGGATCCTCGAGAGGCACACTTCCCATTGGTGGTACCAGCAGCAGATGGGATTCAGTGATAGTTTCCATTCTAAGCCCCTTCTTTCAAATGCTCAAAACGTTCCCCTTTGAAGTTGATATACTCTTCCAATTTTATCACCAGTCTTGCAGTTATTTGGTGTTTCTTCTTAATGCCCCAGCTCCTAGAGGCAAGTGATAATGAAAGAATATCAGTTTGTATACATTTTTTTAAATGTGTGTTTCTAGCCCTCATGATTTTTTTGGAGAAAAGCTTGAAAATGGTACCCAAGTACATCCCAAAGACTCATGCTTTTTAAAATCTCATGCTTTTTAAACCAGTCCCATGATTTTTGGGTCCTGGCTCTTGAGCTTTAAAAGTTTGGGGTTGGCCATACAGCCAGTGAAACAGTGAGGCAGACATAAATAGACCCTGCACACCTCACCCCTCCAAGTATTCCTGGCTTCCATGGACACTGGAACTACTCACATAAGTAAGGACTGACCAGGTGAGTAAAAATAGCAGGAGTGGGTTTATAGTGTGAATCTCTGACATGCCCACTAAGGACACTAACACTGCTATAAGCCACAGTTCCAGAGCATATAGCTCCATTCACAGATTTAAATTAATGTGCTGGTATATAACCACTCTTATAATGTGCCAGAATAGAATTTACAATGAGCCATCAGTATAGATACAACTGGAGAAACCTGTACAACCGTTCTGGGGTTGAATCGCCGTTACCTGGCACTTTGTGCTGTCATTGATATAATGTACAAAATACCAGCACTGGTGTAAGTGGGAGGGGATTTCTGATCTGGTGACCTTTTACATGCACTTTGCCTGAAATGCAGGGCAAGAAAGGATCAGGCCCACTGAATCTTATTTATTCATCCCGGTTCTAGTACGTTGTATGATTTCTGTGGTACTCCAGGAAGTATTTGATTCTCGGTTTTCTTTTTACATTTTTCATGAGTATGTAACTGATTCTGAAGCCTTAGCAACACAGATCAAAGAAAGTCTTCTCTCTGCTAGACACAGCTGATTACAGGTCTGTTCCATCTTGTGCTGGGGTTATGTTCCACAGTCAGCGCGTAAAGCGAAAATCACGTATGGTCAAAATTACATTGAGTGTAATGGCAGGCGGAATCGCCCGCACTACAGGTACTTTATAAAATTGTTATTTTTCTCTCTCTTTTTTTTTTTGCCAACCATGTAAAGCCAAAATCGCGCATGTTAAATGCGTGTAAGATGCGACAGACCTGCATAGTATAGTTCTCCTTTTAATTATATTGATGGAGGGACAGAGGGGAGACAGTATTCACCTCCCTATTCAGTAGCTTCAGGGGCGGGTGTGGCCTCATCATGGGGTACAGCAGATTTTGGGGCTGCTTTAAATTGTGCCCCTTTCTTTAATGGCCCCTATGGAGATAGAACAGTGGGGGCACAAGTCTTCTCCTTCCTGTAACCTACACCTGCTCCATCTATCCCCGTAATGCCACCTGTACCTGGAGCTACTGCAGAGGTGGTGCAGAACAGGCAGAGCCACTTCTGTCCCTGGGAAGAAATGTTTCCCCTCAGTCCTTTGCTGAAATGTTTCCTTGTGTGGGGACTTAACCCGTCCTGGTGGAAAGCAACAATTAATCAGACCTATCCAGGTAGATATATTGGGAAAGGAAGGACGTGTAGTGGTTAGAGCAAAGGACTGGTAGCCAGGACAGTGGGTTTCTATCCCTCTTCCTGCAGCTGACTCATTTGTCCCAGCAAGTCACTTAATCATTCAGTTTCCCCGTGTGTAAAATGGGAACAATAATAATTTCCTACCTCTCGGGGTGGTATGAGGCTTAATTAATTGTTTTAAAAGTAATTATATTTCTTCATTCATTAATGGTATATATGAGTGTAGCACTTTGGAAATCAATCATTCAAAGCTCACCAAGGATTTGCAAAATGCTGTGAGATCCTTGGATGAAAACCCTCAGGCCACGACAGAGTATTGCCATGTTTGCATGTCCAACCCAATTGACATTAGAGGGAATCTATCCTCTTCTGTCAATGTTTGTGTGTAATTCCTCGTAATGTTATTGGGATTTATGGCCCAGATCCTCAAAGATATTTTGGTGCCTAACTCCCCTTGATAGGCTCATATCCTCAAAGGTATTTAGGCACCTATGCAGGATTTGCTTCTGATCTTAATTTCCCCAATGCAATTCCATACACTTAAAGTTGGCCCTTGCTTCACACTGATGCAAAGAGATTCGACTTGGTCCAAATAGAAGAGACAGAGCCCTTTAAGGCAGTGCTAGCATCTATTGAGAATGTCTCAAGTCCTTAAGAAGCTTTACAGAATGTATTTAAAAACATGTATTTTAAAAAAAGTTAATTTAGTAACATGGTTCATATATTCAGGCTGGTTTTAATTAATTGCTTGAGATCTGGTGTTCTGTTCAAATTCTTCCATTATTTTGAGCATGTTCAGGAACGTTGCAGGAAATAGGCAGCAATGAATGAGAAATTTTTAGCACTATCTGCTGCAATAGGCTGTTGACAAAATGATAAGTGTAGTTAATTCCCTAGGGCATTATTTGTACTCACTGCATAGATATGGCTGAATTATTGCCATTCCGACTGCCTAATGAATTTTCCCCTTTCATACAATCTTTTTCAGACTTGTATTTTTAACATCTCAGAAATTCATATTGACAGAGTGATCTACATTGTCTAATATAGCATGGTGTGTAATCAATCAGAAATCAGTCTGTGTTGGCCTAGTTTTCTTCAGTAAGTTAAGTTAAAGCATGACGGCAGTAGGTTTGTCCCAAGGTAGTAAAGGTTACACGATCAATTTCTATTAGAAAAGTAGCAAAAAGATTTCTTCTTTCTCTCCTCCCTCCCTCCCCTCCACACCCTCCCACCCCGTCCAAGTTACCGTTCATGCCAAAAGTTTACTCAAAACTGTGCTGAATGGAAGGGCAGATAGTCCAGGGGCCAGGTATTGCAATGACACCTCTTTCACCACAACGTCCCTGGTTCAAAGGTGGTCTGGTTTTGTAGTGACTTTACACCAGTGATATCTGAAAGCTATTCACTAGCTTATTTAGTATCTCAATCCATTTCCTGCTGTACTAGTGTATCTCTCAATCTGTTTTAGGTTCCTCCTCTATCACTGTGGTATTTAAACACCACAAAGAAAATTAATCTAAGCCCACAAAGACTCTATGAGTTTGGCATTATTATCAGGGCTCAGGATGTTCCACAGCCCAATATGATCAAATTCTGTGACAGCAAACCCTAGATTCTATGGTTCTATGAATGTGTTCTATCACCATGAAATGCACTTAACTACCACCCCGCCACTAGCACCACACAGACACACAGCCATGGCTCATAGTGGAAAATATCTGTTGATGTAAAATTCATCAGTGATTATTTAGATATTTTTTCCTGTGTTTTCTAAGCAGACTAACTAGGCTTCCCAACATCAACCTCTGTGATGCAGTCCAAGTAGCCAAGTTCAAAATCTTCTTCCCCCTAAGTATGCTGCAGAAACTGGGAGTTGTGGCTGGGTTTTGTGACTCATGTCCTGTTATGACAATTGGGCCCACACAAGTCCCCTCTTTTGTAAGATGAAATGGAAGATGTGAGTGAAAGTTCATAAGATGTTACAATAATCTGTACTTTTTGCCTTACGGGAAATTAACCATGAAAAATAGATTGGGTTGTTTTGAATAAATGAATGCTATAAAGAAGTGCAAAAAGAACCAGACAAAAAGCTGGATTAGTCTGAACAAAAAGGACCTGCTGTTATACTTCAAGGACTGTTGAAATCATGCTTGATAAAAACACAATATGTGGACCCAGAAGTTAATGAATAAAAGTGGTGTGATGGATATAAGGCCTAATAGGCGGACAAAATAACAAGGAGGATGAATTTTGCTGCCCACTTTCCCCCTTTTCGGGCTTCTTAAAAAGGAGACTTTAAAAACCATCTGCCTTTCTCTGATCATCCACCCACCTTGTATCCCAGCTCATCTTGTCTCATCCCATTTTCCCTGACCCCAAGATAGGAAGAGCGGAACAGACTGAAAGATTTTCTTCCTGGAGGAAGCCTGTCTGGCCTTGCTCTTGTTTAAGGAACTTTATTTTCACCAGTGAGTGCTGAAAATCATTGTATCATCAGTGGGGAGGCCTAATTGCCAGCACCACGGAGACATGTAAGATCTTGTTCTGCCTCTCTTCCTTGTTGTGTTACTTTCGGCACTACTACTTCTTCCTCCTATCCTATATCTTATTCTCTTGGCTTTTCATCAAACCCTGAAATCAACTGCATTGCATCAGCATAGCGATATGAGATGATCATAACCCTGCCCTCTCTAAGGAGAGATTATGTCCCTGACCAGAATGTGAACCAGGGTCCAAGCAACAGGCGCCATGGCTGAGCTGCCAAGTAAAGCATTCGTTCCTGATTGACCAGCCATCCAGTGTTCCAAAGACATCAACAGAAGCTGTATTTCCCCCATCTTTCATATCCTGTCTTTCCTCCACCTTGTGTCTGTCTGTGCCTGAGAAAGAGGAGAAGTGACTACCTTTCATACATTAGGACTAACGTAAAATTAACCCTTTCCTAAAGCTTGTTCTGAAAATAAGTGTCTCTAATATTTTATCTTCAAAAGGAGAAAGGCTTAAGGGTTTTGATTGTTTGTTTTGCATAATCACTCAATGTCAGCTTCAATATAAATTCTTGTTTTAATTTCTTGTTCTTTCTTGCATTTGATCAATACACTTTCAACTTTAGAACGAATGCCTTTGGATGCTTGCCAAGAAATCAAGTAAACTAAAGTCTCTGTAGGAAAAAACAACAACCCTGGACCTCTTTGTACCACTGTTTTTAAGTTAGACAGTGAAAGAGTTTATAACACCTTTAACTCTTTTAATCCTTGAAATTAATACAATTCCCAAGCTTCAGCTGTTGTGCTTTTTTACAGGCAGGCTATCCCTGATCCCTGGCTGCAAGCCAGGCTCCATCTCTGACTCCCTGACCCACTTCTGCCTAGCCCAGAGGAACATTACAAGGAGTATATACTGTAATCCCATGAACTTCTCCTGGTAAAGAAAGCCAGAGAGCGAGAGATGGCTGCAGACAGGCCACATCAGGGCAGGGAGACAGAAAACAAAATGTCATGAACCTGGCTGCAGTAGAATGGCAAATTCCATAGCAAAAATGCTGAATTTCATAATATCTTATGGAAATGCCAGATTTTACAGCTGCAAAGTCCCTGGGCCCTAACTTCAATGAAGGGGCAGTTTATATCTCTCAGAGCTATTGTTTCAGGCTCTCTACAGACTCAGACAAGCATCACTGCATTGGTTAAACGTGAATCATGTTTTCACAGTTATTTTCTCCACTACGAAAGCTAGAAGTGTTTTTTTTTAAAAATGAAAGCTGAGATTCTCATGCACGGTTGTGAGACCTGGGTCATGGTCAGTTACACAGAAGCAGAATCGAAGAATACACATGGTCCTGATCATTATCCTCATAGCACAGAGGAGAAAGAAGCTAGGAAACTACAGGCTAAAGTTTGTTTGTCTTAGGGGGAGAGTATGATTGGGCATTGTGTGGATCACTGAAAAATTGAACTCCATTCACTTTTTTGCACATCACATGAGATCCTGGACTGTAGAACTACAGTCCCCGCTCACACAAAGTTCACACCATGCCATGCATGTACACCGCTTTGCTCTAAATGTCCCAAGCACATGCCCATGTGTTTGAAAATGGTCCTAAACTATCTTAAAGCCTTTGCTTTCAGACTCCCCACTTATCAAATTCTTGTTACACAACAACAGGAGAAACAAGAGGGGCTTAATTGATCAGCTTCTGAAGTAGCCTTGAGAACTTGATTCAGCTATTGACTTCCAAGGAGCTAGTTTAACTCCAGCTTCCAGAGCCAGCAATGGCTGAACATCAAAACTATTAACCTCTGGCCTTACCAGTTGGTGAGACATCACAGCAGCAGTAATTAGGAAGTCAATCGGAATCACATGTCTCACTTACACTGGCATGTCAATCAATAGCACCAGTGACAGATTCATTAGGCTAGGCCTTGCAGCACAAGCGAGTAACAACCTCATAAAATACGCTTCTGAGGCAGGGCAAAGAAAAATCTGCTAGCAGGACTTGACTAGATGACAATATGTATTGATTAGGGCTCCAGCAATTTATGAAGTGCTACTAACTGGGCAACCTTTCTGACTCAGTGCTAAATTTTCCCAAAGAGTTGCTAAATAAAACAAAATATTACACTTTTTAGAGCTGTTTTCGGAGAGGGCATTTTTTTCTGTTAGTTACAACTAACAAATAATAGAGCAAGGTAAAACTTCAATAGTTACTTAATGCGGAAAGGTACCTTTGCCTCTATGGCCATCAGACTCTGAAAGAAGATATCTGTCTGCGTGAGAGAAAAAATATGATATGGAACATGGTTAGGTACGACTTCCACCTTTGGAAGACAATTTGATTCAAACATTCATTTCTTTAGAGCACTTTTAATGGCCATCCTTTTGGCAGTCCATGTGGAAAGCTGACACAGATTTTTAAAGCTAATTTGAAAGCTCAGTTGAAGGATTAAAGAATAGTCTTATTTTTTACCCCTCAGGGTGGAATATGCTGGTTTATAAGGGCCTAGATTCTGGAGGACCAGTATAAGCGTTACTCACAATGCATGGAGCTTCCTAAACACCAGACGATCCTGGAGTGTTTGTGGTGTTTAGGTTTTCAACCAGTTACTGGTGGGGTTTTACCAGGGGTCTATAAGAATTTTCCACTCCCTTTCAGTAAGGTATATCTATACTGCAAAAAAAAGCCCAGCAGCAGCAAAGCTACAAGGTCAAATCAACTGACTCAGACTCATTGGGCTTGTGCTACGGGGCTAAAAATTGCAGTGTAGCTGTTCCCATTTGGGTTGGACCCTGGGCTCTGAGACCCACCCCATTGCTGGATTTCAGAGCCCAGTCTCCAGCCTGAGCTCAAAGGGCTACAAAGCCCCATAGCATGAGCCCAAGTCAGTTGACCTGGCCTCTGAGACTCTCTGCCTTGGGATTTTTTTTCTGCAGTGTAGACTTACCGTAGGTGATGGTCAGGGGTTGGCAACCTTTCAGAAGTGGTGTGCCGAGTCTTCATTTATTCACTCTAATTTAAGGTTTCGCGTGCCAGCAATACATTTTAATGTTTTTAGAAGGTCTCTTTTTATGTCTATAATATAGAACTAAATTATTGTTGTATGTAAAGTAAATAAGGTTTTTAAAATATTTAAAAAGCTTCATTTAAAATTCAATTAAAATGCAGAGCCCCCCCCAGACCAGTGGCCAGGACCCAGGCGGTGAGAGTGCCACTGAAAATCAGCTCGTTTGCCGCCTTTGGCACATGTACCATAGGTTGCCTACCCCTGCCCTAGTCATTGCCTTTTAGAACAACTCACTCATGCTCAGATACAGGAAGGGTAAAATGGGCACCTGTACAGGGAGCCAGTGGAAGGCCCTTCAATCCCACTTTAGTTCCATTTGGGGGGCTTATGTGGGACTTTAAGTAATGTACAGTCTATGTGCTGGCTGTCCGCGCAGGGCTGAATTTCACACCCATATAGACAATCAAGTATCTCACACTGTGGCTGTGAATTTGATGGGGGAGTTCACAGAGAGTACGGCGGGAGAAGCAACGATACACTGCAGGGTTCAAAGATTCTCTCAGCACCTGTAGAGTCACTCATGTTTGTCATTAAAAATGTAGCTGGCAAGGAGTATGACTGACGAATGTTAAATTAGGGCTTAGCCAGAAGCACTTTCTAACAGCACAAGATCTACCAGGTGAATTCAAGCAGCATCTTCAGTCAGTACTGTGCTAAACTGATGTAGGCCAAATTGTTCTCTGGTTGAACTCCATTGAAAACAACGGAATTACAGCAGGGATGGACTGGCCCACCACACATACCAAAGGCAGTGACGGGGGTGGTGGGGTTATATGTACATATAATACGTATAATTAAATTAATCAAATAGTATCTTTAATAGGACTGGATGGAAAACAAGATTTCTGTTTCATGAAAAATTTCGAGGTCCCAACAGTTGTTTCTGTGCTGACGCAGAATGAAATGGAGACCTTGGGAAGAAAACAAAGTAAGTGTGAGACTAGCCAGTAGCTTGGTGATTAGGGCAATCAGGTGGGATGTGGCAAACACCAGTTCAGGGTCCCTGACTCTAGCAGAATAGGGACTCTAGCAGAATAGGGACTTGAAGTGAGTCTCCCCATACCAGGTGAGTGCCCTAACCACTGCCTATTCCAGGATTTACTCTCTTGTTTTGATCAGTTTCTGGACCTTAGACACCTTCTGGCTGAAAGTTTAGTTCAAACTACTATGTGCCAGTGAAAAGTTTCAGTTTACCATGTCATTGAAAAGTTCCCAACCAGCTCTAGTATTTAATAATAGAAAGACTTATGAGTTAGGAGGCACCAACTCTCTCAGGGCTTGTCTACATTACCCGCTGGATCGACGGGCAGCAATTGATCCAGCGGGGGGTTGATTTATCGTGTCTAGTATAGATGCGATAAATCAACTGCTGAGCATTCGCCCATTGACTCCAGTACGCCACCAAAGCGAGAGGCGCAGGCGGAGTCGAAGGGGGAGCATCAGCTGTTGACGTACCACAGTGAAGACACCATGGTGAGTAGATCTAAGTACCTTGACTTCAGCTACATTATTCACATAGCTGAAGTTGTGTAACTTAGATCGACACATCCCCCGCAGTGTAGACCAGGCCTAAGCGTCTTTCTCTCTCTCTTTTAAGTGGGAAGGTTGTTGCCAATCAAACCCAAACAGACTAGCCCTGGAGGAGTGAATTTCTATTACACAGTGTGCAGATATGAATTATACCTGCAATGTTTCTTGTGGAGGGAGTGGGAAAACCTTTCCTTTTCTATTATAATTTGGGATGCATTTTGGGGAATTTGAACCTACTTAGACACCATGGGCCAAATCCTGTTCTCTATTATGCTGGTGCAAGTCTAGAGTAACTTCACCGACTGCCTGACTGAGAGCGGTGTGGCCCTGAAGATCTCCATTGAATGTCCATTGAAAACTATTCTTTATTGCCTGAATGTGGTAGACAGGGAGTCTGGGTCACGGTTTACTCAGCTACTGCATCCAGTCAGCTAGAGCTGAGGAGTCCAGTGTCAGAATAAAGAGAGAAAAGGAGCAATAATAGGCAGCGCCGATTCATACATTTTTAAGGCCAAAAGAGACTATTTACTTTGGTACATGCCATACAATTTCACCCAGTAATTCCTGCATTAAACCCAGTAATATCCAGCTGAGTAGAGCACCTCTTTTAGATAGACATCCAGGCTTGATTTAAAGACTTGAGCAGAACAGTCTACCATCTTCCTAGGCCATTAGGTGTAGCCAGTGGAGGATCTGGCCCACATCTTAGTTTATCTTGGCTCTTCCTTGAATGTGGGCCATTTTTTCAACATTTTTTACAGTTTTGGGGTTGGGGGGGAATTTCAACAATTTTTTTTCAAAAATCAAAAATTTTCTAACCGCTGAAAAGAAACTTTTAGTCAAAACTTTTTTGACAGAACTTTTCAAGAAAACTTTTTGTCAAATCTTTTCAGGGAACTTTGTTTCTTGCTTTAATTCCAATTTTCAGTGACAAAGTTTGTCCAAAAATCGAAAGTCAAAAATTTTCAACCAGTTTTACTTATGATTACTGCTATCAACCACCATTTGGAAATGGTTGTACTGGACTGGGCACCAAGCTGAAATGATTTCATTCTGAGGTTTCATTCTGTGCTGCCAATAAATACACCACAGACTCTGTTTCTCAGATCTGAACACTTCCACCAGGGGACTTCAAAAACGAATGTCTCGATTCAGCCAAGCTTCTAAGCCTCTGCTTGACTTTAAGAAGGTGCTTAAGAAGCATTAAATGTTTTCCTGAATCAGGACTTAACTGTTTGACATTCTACACTCTTGACAGAATGATGCGTGTAAACCCCAGCCTTTGCAACACATCTCAGGAAGGGAGAGTGAAATAAATAAAAGCCCATATTGATAAATATCTGGAAAAGACTCCTGGTTCACATTAAGATGTCAGACAAATAAAAACAAAAAAACAACCACTGTCAAAGAGATAACAGGTTATTTTGGAAGGACATTGACTGAGAGTTTATTTGTTAATAACAAGGGAGTTTTCTGGTTAATTAATTTGGGAGTGTTATTAATGTTAGTACAGCTGGGCCAATAAGTTGCAATGATTAATTTACTCACCAAATTTAGCTTCTTTTTGTGTCTGTGAGCTGTCCATGAACAGACTGCAATTTTCTCAGATGGATTTGTTGTTCAAAATTATTCACCAGATAACTTCTGACAGCAATTCTTGGTTTGTATCTTGCTCACAAGCAATTCATTGTATTTAGGGTTTGAAATTTGATTGGCTTTGATTGGGCAGGTAGGTCACATGATATGTTTCTGTTTCCCACTTGGCACAGCATAACTCTGAATTCAGGTTTCTGAGGCAAACACAATATCAATGTGATATTTGCCTCTCACGAATATTCTGCAACATTCACTTAAAATCCCCTTTTTCACTGAACATTCCTGCCAATAATTCACTAGACTATCAATGGAAAAGGGTTTCAAACTCAGTCTAAACAAATTGATTTAAAAGTCTGAATAAATATACTTCTCTTCCTCACAGGGGCATTATGAGGATAAACACAATTCAAGGCCAAAGTGCTTTGAGATCTACTGATGAAAAGCTCTATATAAGAGCTGGGTATTATTATGATTACTATTACATGACATTTTTTTTTTGCAAGTTTTCATTCCTTTCCAATTAATTGTTAAAAAGTGCGATCACCTGTTCTGACGTAATCCAAAGTGGTTCAATAATGTTTAGTAAAAGGGAAGTCAGTAAATTGACTGACTGTAAATTGTTAAAATGCTGGGAATAATTTTAATTAATTCTAATGTGCAAAATGTTTTAATCCTGTGATAAACAAAAGGGGGCAAATACCATTTGTCTAATGGAATGAGGTTACTTGCAAATGGCTTTCTTATGTAACAGTTGCATGTTTTATTTAGCAAACTGAATGCTGAGGTGCAGTTAATGAAGAAATGAGAACTGTTTATGGTACCAAGGAGTTTAAAGTGACACATTTTTGCAAAAGAGGAACAAAAGAAGTTTGCTTTCTGAAATGAAAAGTTATCAGATCTTGCAAAACAGCATGGGATTTGATTCTTCTGCAGGACTATTTTTAAAACCCTAACTAGGGGATAAGCTGCAGCTCATCATAAAACATCAAGTGTAGGGAGAGAGAGAGGATGTCACCTACTAAAGTGGCTCTTTATAGGTTAAATGTGACTAGCCCTATCAACTCTAGTAAATTGTCATGGAAAATTACCTGGCACTCGGGCTGACAAATTACCCCACTTCCCCCATGAGTAGGGTGACCAGACAGCAAGAGTGAAAAATCGGGACAGGGGTCGGGGGTATAGGTGCCTATTGTCTCGGAGTTTGAGGAAGAAAAGGCCCTGCACTCCTGGCTTCCTGTGATTCACCATGACTCTCAGCCAGCCAGTAAAACAGAAGGTTTATTCAGATGACAGGAACACAGTTCAGGACAGGTCTTGCAGGTACAAACCACAGGACCTTCTCAGTCAGGTCCATCTTGGCGGGCCAGGGGAGGCCAGGAGGTCTGTCTGGCCTCTCCTCCATTTTCCCAGCCAGCTCCAAACTGAAAACTCTCCAGCCCCTCCTCTCCCTTTGTCCCTTTCCCGTGCCAGGAGGTTACCTGACCTCTTTGTTCTTCAACACCTTTAGCTGGCAACTTTGCAGGGCAGAGGCTCAGGCCATTAGTTGCCAGAAACAGGGTGTCAGCCATTCTCTGTGCAGACAGGATCACACTGGGCTCTAGGGCTCTGCAACAATCACACATCCCTAGACACTGGAGAAATGCGTAGGGGAAACTGAGACACACACACTGTATTCAGAGAAAACATTGAGAACATTCCCACTTCGTCACACCTATATAAGAAAAAGCCCTGAAAATTGGGTTTGTCCCTATAAAATCAGGAGATTTGGTCACTTTACCCAAGTGATGGAATTAAGTTTGCTTCCCCAGGGATAGCCATTCCCATCACAGAAAAATCACCGCCCCGGGAGTTAATTGGCACTCTTGCCTCCAGTCCCAGCAGACAGGCTAAGATCTGAATGGGCCATGGAACACAAACTCCTTTCCTTTACTTAGCCTTGTCTGTACTAGACTAAGCTTTCCTACCATTGCTTCAGTTCCACTAGTAGCTGCAATGGTAGGGGTGCTGGTGCAGCCACACTCTGGCAGTCATGGTTAATCACCATGTTAAGTTGGTCTGTTTGGACAGGGTTCGACAACGTGGTGGTTAAAATGCTGGCCAGCTTCCTGTATCCCCTTTCTACACTAGCGCTTCACCAGTGGAGTTGAACCAGTGGTAACAATGGTTTGTGATCTCTGGGCAAAAAAACCCATTGTAGTTATCCCCTCTGGGCAGAGGTGAGGTGTACTGGTGAGGTTGTGATGTAGTGACGCTCACACCGGTACTGCCTTACCTGTTCCAGTGCAATGGTTTTAATGACTATTAAATGCACCAGAAAAAGGGGAAAGATTTAGAAGAGAGTCAAAAAGGAGGATGCACAATTTTCAAAAGAAGGAGCCTCCTGTGAACAAGCAGCTACGATTCCTGCCCGTCGTCTTTTTGACAAAGATATCGAGCTCTTTAAGTTTCTCATTTTAGGGTATTTTTTCCAGCCCTCGGATTATTTCAGTGGCACTTCTCTGCACCCTCTCCAGCTTTTCAACAATCTTTTTAAAATGTGAGCAACAGAACTGGGTGTAGTATTCTGGTATTGGTCTCACCAACGCTATATATAGAGATAAAATCACCTCTCTCATCTTACTTCCCTGTTTACACATCCAAGGAGTGCATTAGCCTTTTTTAACCACAGCTCACACTCGAGCTTATGGCGAGTTGCTTGTTTGCAGTTGTATAGCTCATCTGAAAGGAGGCACCAACAGCACGATGCCCCCTAACACTGTAGCTGGACATTGGTTTAGCACCATCTGAAGTGGAAGAGTGCCACCGGTCAAATCACGGAGACCGCCATAACTTCATGTCAGAGCGTTCACAAAAGAACAGCATAGTCAGGGGTTATTTTGTCAGGGGAGGTTAGACTTTGAGAGATACCTCAGAGTCAAAGAATAGAGGAACCGTAGAAATTAGAGAAGAAAAAGAGCTGTCATTTAGGATTCTACATGACATTTTTTGGTGTTTTCTCCAGTCTTGTTTTACATCTCTTCAGCAAGGGGACTTTCTCCTCTTCCCTTCTGAAATTATTCCACAGCTAACAGATTCTAATTCCACACTCTGTCAGAGTTCTTGAAACTAAAGGGTGGGACGTTTTCCTCTTCATTCTCAAAACTTTTCTGGAGTATTCTGTTTGTGACACATTTCTTCTGTACCTTTCTGGGAGCATGATACTGGAAGGTTCTCGGTGCCTCTTCGGAGGTGTGCCGTCCATCCCTTATGCTGTCATGTAGGCCAAAGTTTTCAAGCTTGGGGGCCTAAACCCATATTTAGGTGCCTAAATAAGTGTCCTGATTTTCAGATGGGCTGAGCAAGCAAAGATTCTGGCCCTTGTGAAAATTAGTATGAAGTGGGAGTGGAGAGCATTCAGTACCTTTAATTTGGTTTGTCTGGATTTTTTTTAAAGTTTCCTTTTTCTCTTTGATTTTGGTACATCTCTGAAGCCAGGATAATTCTGTAGAGAAATGAGATGAATTCCCCATCAGCTGACGAAGGTTTGACTTTGGGTGTTCCATTATTTTGCACATTGTAGGTAGAAGTCCATTTTAAAGCTGTTTCATGCTCAAGAAGAGTCTATTATTTCATACAGTTGTGCAACATCTTAGTATTACTTAGAGATGGGTTGAAGCTGCTCAACATCTGTGGGGTCTGCCGTCCAGGCCCAGCATTTGTGGCATGGGCCCATCTCTATGAATAATATATATCTTGTTATGATAAACAGTTTCCCAGTAGGGGACACAGTAATATGATTATGCATAGGAATTTAGAGAACTCTACTTCAGGATGCACTTGATGAGAGAGAACAATATATATAGAGGAAGGAATAAAGCCCAAATGTTGCTTTATCTTGGCTTTATCTCTTTATGATTGCACACAGAATATACCTTAAATCTTGGATTTTCATTTTTAGTGTGTCACTATCTGGAGGCATCTGAGCAATGTACCAAAAAAAATGAAATCTTGAAATTTTCAAAGAACGACAACTCTCCATCACCTTGATGGACTCTAGCCTATAGGAAAAGGAAGCTCATTCCAGAGGTCAGACCACTTGATGGACAGGCCCACACTTCCCTTCTTGAGCGATTATGTTGCGCCATAAACATGAACCCCTGGCATGATCTTATTGGGCAACAAGACATTTCATGAATGCAGCAAAAGGCATTAACTGAAGTTAACGGAGTTATATCAACATGAGCCCAGAGCAAGTGTCTTCATAATCCATTTCCAGAGTCTGGTCACTGGCAACTTTTCAAGCAATTCGCCATGTAGCACACTGAAAATGTACACTCATGGTGCCATGTGTTCATCAAATGTGTGTGGTAAGAACAGACTCTCCTAGAGACTGGGAAATTCTTTGTATCAAATGAGCCATTTGTCTCATGATCTATGATCCATTTGGTTGTTTGCAAAAATCCTAATCAGAGTCTGGTAGTGATATGCACCATAGGGTAACAATGAACGCTGGATTCAGAGTACTTTTCTGCAGTTCTTGCTTCTATTTCAGTTGGCTCCAAGGAAAGCCATTGGACCAAATTAATCTCTAGTATAACTTCACTGACTTGAATGGATACCTGAAGTCAATAGCAGTATATACTGGGAGGGATAGCTCAGTGGTTTGAGCATTAGCCTCCTTAACCTAGACTTGTGAGTTCAATCCTTGAGGGGCCCACTTAGGGATTTGGGGCAAAATCAGTACTTAGTCCTGCTAGTGAAGGCGGGGGGCTGGGTTCAATGACCTTTCAGGGTCCCTTCCAGCTTTATGAGGGGTGTGTGTATAATGAACTTGACTATTGTGATCCACCTGGTCTGTGTGCATAACACAGGCCATAGAATGTCCCCAAAGTAATTCCTAGAGCAGATTTTTTAGAAAAATATCTAGTTGTGATTTTAAATTTCCAGTGATAGAGAATCCATGATTAATACCTGCAATCCCTTCTCCTCTAGAACCCACACTCTACTATGGGTCAGGCTCACTGTCAGTCTTGCCTTTTGATTTCAAAGAAGTGCTAGGAGGCAAACCCACCACTGCCAGCTATAGGACTATCCAAGCAGCCGCTGTACTCAGTCCTCACTCAAATCAATACCCATTGAACACAACTGAGATTTATCTGGCTAAAACTTTTACTAGCATTTCTGGTAAGGGTCTTACCAGAATCTTAATAAGGGTCTCCGGTTGCAGGTCTGAATGCTTCTCTGAAGCTTATCTCAACCATCTAATCTGTTGCGAGTCTGCAAAGTCAGTCTGGAAATCCTACAAGAACAGCCTTTCTTGTGGGGATTCCCCCTATGCCTGTTTCTGTTGACAGCTGAATTTTCTTTTTAATTTAAATGCTTCTGGGTGTGGGCTCATCCCCAAACCAGGAATGAAACACAATGCTGTCTATTTCAGAGCCTGACAGATGATTTGGTTGGAAGGTTGGAAGAAGATTCGGGGTGGGGTTCGTCATTTTTCCCAACCTTCATCACTTATCCTTGGAGTAATATAAGGACATTTTCATCTCAGATCTGCATGCTGGACCTCAGTACTAGTAATCCTTTTTCTCTGCATTTGCAAAATTTTACTCCTGACAACAGTGGGAAAGTCACAGATGCAAAGAGAGTTTAGTATAGGATTGAAGTTGAAATCCTCCATTGTGAACTGGAGAGAAGAATTTTCAGTGACAAAAATGTTTAGGCCCTGATTTTGCAAAGCACTTAAGCATGGACTTGAAGTTAAGTTTGCTGAACTAGGGTCTTATAGGAGGGTAGATTAAAAATGAACCCAATTTCTCTCTCTCTTTCTCTACTTTCTTATGCATGTATGCCCAAATCCTCAAAGGTATTAGGTTCTTAACTTCCATTGAGCCCAATGGAAAATGTAAACTTCTTAGCATGCCAGTGACAGCCCTATGAGTAAGCCCTTATCTTTTTCAGATCATCTGCTGTACCACAGAAGCAGCATTTATGGAGGGAGAATCCTTATAAACAAATTGAGACAGAGAGGCCTCTGGAGAATATTGGTTTGTAAAGAGACCAGCAGCAGAAATCCTATTGCTTAAAAAAACAACCACCCCTGAGTAACAAACCCATCGCCATTTAAGTTCCACCTGTGCCAGTATCAACAATTTTTATCATCACTTTATGCTTCATTGACCAATGGATTTTTTTCAGCTTTTCACTTTTTTTTTATTACTATTATTTTTATCTTCATCATTATCATAGTGCTGCTTTTGATGCCATTTAGATATGAACCTCATTTGAACCCTGAAGCCCCATTCTTGACACACAAAAATACTGTCATTTACATTCTGTGCCAAAGTATTATATAAAACACATCAACAAGGAGTAGCGGCAGGAAGCTGGGAGTAAAGATATATAGTCAGCAAAGTATGTAACTTCTGGCATATTACTGCTTAATCCTAACATAATTATTCTCATCCTTTTATTTGATTAACTTCTAATGGTTCCTCTTGGTGTTAAAGGTCCCAGTCTGATCATTTGATTTTAGTGTCTGCTATAATTACCGATAATGTTCTTTGCAAGACAATTTAATGATAACCGCATAATGGCCTATATGAAGAAAGCTGCAGGGTTTCAATGCTTTTGAGTAATATAAAATACATTAGACTAACACAAGCTATCAACATGACAGGGAATGTTTGATTTACACCAAGGACTACGTTATAGAGTCGTGGGGTTTTTTTTCTTCTTTTTGCAGCCGTTTACAATAAATGACAGAACAGTTGGACAATCTGCAACTTGCTGAGAGCAATAAAATGTATCACAAAGTTAGAAGTGACATGGAGCCAGCCCCAAAGAGCTCCAGTCAAGCAGAATGCTTAGGATGGAGCTGCAATGGCTTTGCCCTACCCATAGTGGCAGCTGGTATTGAAAGCAGATTCGTGGTGCTGAAATGGGGAGTAACTATTTATCAGTGAAACTATCCTAAACCAACCTGAACGTTTAAAAACAAAACTAGACTAAGTCTTCAAACCACCCCCCACCACCACCACCACCCCCGTCTCTTTGGAGTTAATCGGTGGTTTGAATATTCAGGCTGCTTTATTCCCTCTCAGTTTTATTCTCTGGTGAATTTAAAAGCATTTGTTAAAAAAAACACTTCTATTTACTGTTCTTTACCCCCATCCCTGGAACCTTTGTCAAAAGGAAAAAAAATCAAGCCCAGCCTCCCTGCAGTTCACACATATATTTAGCTTCCGACCATCCTGTTTTCAAAGCTAAATATTGCACTGGGTTAAGTGTTTCAAGCTTAGCAAACATTCCTCTTGAAATTAAGCCTTCGTTCCTGGTTCTGGCAAAATGCAGCATAATTTATGGCGTACACGTAGGAGAGAAAATTTCCTGTCAAAAAAAGGTTAACAGTGGACATATTACACTTGCTGTTCCTTTTTATTCCAGGATAATGGCATTTGGACAAAAGTAGGCCCGCCCTGTTTATAGTGCTTTATGCCCCATTAGTATTATTGCAAGTCTCAAGACCCACATGTTAAAGCACTTAATCAAAGCCAATGGGTTGAAAATCATGTTCCAGCACTCCTCATATTTGATTCATTCCTCCCAGATAGGAAGAAGTAAAAAACACATTACTAGCATCCAAACAGCACATGCATTATCTGCTAAGCAGTTGAGAAGGCTATCATTGGGTTTTATCCCTTTGGGTGCTAGGACGGACAAGAATTTTTCCAGCTCATCCATTCCGGGGGCTGAGGCTGCCATTTTTCATTTTTTCCCTCTCTGACAGACAATCCTTTAGTTTTCCATAGATCTCTCTTTTAAAGACACATTCATGTCACTTATTTTAATTTCAGGCTGCAGGCAGCAAACTAAAAGAAAAACCAACCCTGGAAACGCGATATTTGAAGTAGGGGTCCTTTTATGAACATCCTCCAAGGATTTTTTTTTTTTTGAGACAAATCTAATAATGAGAGAGAAACATATCTTAAGGGGAAAATTAATTTATACATTTAATTACTTGGGATCCACTTCAGTTCTTGCGACATGCTTTTACTTTCCAAGAGAGTCATTCCTAAGTGCCATGCATAGTGATTAACACTGACTTGGGAGGCTGTCACTATCAGAATTAGGGAGGCTGGCTTTGTTGGGAGGGGGAAGCTTGAGACAGGGATGCCGCTTGCTTGTTGATATTTATTTAGATTTAAATTAATCTGACTGCAGCTCACAGTATTTCTTTTTTCTTTCTCTCTAAAGACTATCTTTCAGCTAGGGCCACGTCCAGTGAATTTACAGCATGTAGCCATGTCACATGGGCTTAGCACAAAGGAGGACAATAAAGGTGTTAAAAATCAAGACAATGATTGAATGTACTTGGTTCAGTGGAGGCAGAGAACAGAATGAGTGTTGTGGGCCAGACAAGAGAACTGGGAAGACTTGCGCCAAACTCAAGGGCGATGGAATAAAGTGATAATTAGCTAGGCTCTGGCAAGGCTGGAGATATCTTCTCTCAGCTGCCAGTTCAGTGGTCTTTAGCAAAGCATGTAAGCATGTGCCCAATTTTAAGCATCTGCTTGGGTCCCATTGACTTCCGTAGGACTTTTATATGTACTCAGAATTAAACGTGCTTAAGTGCGTTGCTGAACTAAATAGAATTAAGCACGTGCATAAGTGCTATACTGAATCACCTGATCTACCGCCACTGACTTCTGGAGATTGTCTCCTGATTTGCAGAGATCCGAATTAGATCCTGACCGAGGAAAGGGGAGAAAAAACATTTTAAAATGGGAGCACATAAATCATGCTAAGGAGTTAAGCTGTAGTAAAGTCACAAGACAGAGACATTTTAATAAATGGTCTGTATAACTGGGGCTATCATAGGAAGCTAAGGATAGAGCTACCCTGCAATAAAAGATCTGCGACATGACCGCAGCAGGCATGAGTCAGCTGACTCCGGTTCCTAAGGCTCGAGCCGTGGGGCTATAAAATTGCAATGTAGACGTTTGGGCTTGGGCTGCAGCCTGGGCTCTGAGACACCCACAGGGAAGGAAGAGCTCAGATTGCGGGCTCCAGCCTGAGCCTGAATATCTGCACTGCAAGTTTATAGCCCCACTACCTGAGCCTTTCAGGATTTCTTTATGCAGGGTGTTGCTACAACACATTCCATAGCATCTCTGATCTAAAATGTCCGCAAATGAATCCTTCCTCAGCTGTATTATCCTAGCTTTTTAAATGCCTGCTTATACAAAAGCCTACTCTGTTCCTTTTCATTGCTCTTCTCTAGAGAGCTCTGCTTTGAGGTGTGTTTTTTTTAATGTGGGCTGAGCAAAAATGAATGTTGCATTCAAAGCCAAGACATGTCAGCGTATAGAGCAGAGCAGCGGGATTATATTATTCTCCATCACCTTCCTAACACAGCTTAATACCTTATTTACTTTGTTGACCTTCTGCTGCACATTGAGCTGTCCACAGTGATGCCTAGATCTTTTCCCGGTGAGTTACAACTAATTCAGAACCCATCAGTGTGTACAAATAGTTTAAACTGTTCCTTCCAATGTGCATTACCTTGCAGTTGTCTATATTTATTTTCCTCTGCTGCTGAATTGCCTCATTATAATTTTGTTAGGTCCTTCCAGCAATCCTCTGTCTTTAGCCTAAATAATTTTACCTGGGCAGCACTAGGAGGATGGATGATCAAAAGAAAATGAAGGGTCTTGTGGTTAGGACACTGGTGTGGATCTGGGGAGAAACCCTGGTTCTGTTGAAGTCTATGGCAAAATTCCTGTTGACTTTAATGGAGCAAGGATTTCACCCCCAACTTCAATTGCTGGCTCTGACACAGACTTCCTGGTAGTCATGGTCAAGTTACTTAATCTCCCTGTTACTCAGGTCTATACTTGAAAGGGTTTGCTGAAGAGGTACACTGGAATACCTACATAGTGGAGATGCCCCTTATGCCCGCAAAACAGTTCTTTTGCTGGTATAGCTTAAACCAGTTCTTTGAATGGAGCTGCTCTGTCAGTTACAGAGGGGAAAAAAACCATACACCCCTGACTGACACAGCTGTGCCAGCAAAATTTGTGTACACCAGGCCTCATTTCTCCATCTGTAAATTGTGGGTAAGACTCTTTCTCATAGCAATGTCTATTTAGTGTAAAAGCTCTTTGGGGTAGGGACTGTCTCCCACGATATCTGTGGACAGTGGCTAGCACAAAGGGTTGGGGATCTCTAGATGATACTATAATAGTTAAGTCAACAAATGTTGCCATCTCACTATCCACTGGCTCTGCCAGGGCATCGTTTGCTATGCTTTGGGTCTCCGCTATTAACCACTTTTCTAACCTTGGTTTCCTATTTCTCCTATGACAGGAATTTACTAAGATGGTGGAAGTAGTAGCTTCTGTTGGTGGGAGAGCCAAGCTTTCGAGCTTGCAAACAGAGCTCTTCTTCAGGCCTGTAAGCTTGAAAACTTGTCTCTCTCACCAGCAGAAGTTGATCCAATAAAAAAATATTGCCTCACTCATCTAGTATCCTGGGACCAGCCTGGCTACAATGCTGCTTACAGGAATTTACTTTTCACACAGTGTTTAACAATCTTCCTTAAAATCCTCTTGAGAGGAAGTGTCTTTAAAAATATACTACAGTGCAGGACTTTGTCCAAAGCCTTTTGAAAGCTCATTGGAACTTTGGAACAATGAGATGACCCACATGCTTAAAACAATAGATTTGCATTAGTGTTTGCAGGATTAGGCCTGTCATCCCTTTTCTATTTATGCTGTATCCTAAGAATAAAATCTCAGACTATCCAATTTTCTTTTCTCCCTGGATTTCGCGCCTTGCAAATACTTGTAGACACTTAGCAACCCCCATCTCTCGATCACTCTTTAGGTGACATTTTTCTCTTGCAGAAGATGGCTATAAGGCTGCCTGCTGAGGACCCCTTTGCAGGTCCAGACATAGGCCACGTGGCAGGGGTGAGGGGCTGGGAGCAGGAGGGTGTGTGTGTCAGGGAGAGGGCCACAGAATGCTGTGTTGGAAAGAGTTCAGGCAGTGATGGGGTTCATAGGGCAGCCCTGGGATGATGCTGTTACTTCCACAGGCCTCCAGGACTGTCTTAATTATTGCAGCATCTTCTCCAGTCCCTGGAGCAGTCCAGGACTGGGCAGGTGCAAAAGAATCGTAAAGCCATCTTTTAGCCTCCTTCTCTCCCTGGGCTGCAAGTTCTGTGCTGCACCTCATAGGGTGTGTCCACACTACATTCGGGAGATTTGATTGCAGCATGTGTTGTCACACCTGAGCTAGCTTGATTAAAAACAGCAGTGAAGCTGGGCAGCACGAGCTAGCCACCCAGGTGCAAGCCTGCTTGGGACCCTGGCTATATAACGGAGTAGTTACCCCATACTACCCCTTGTTTTTGGCAAACTACCTTGATCTACGCATCTTGCAATCACAAGCCCCATAGTCATACCTTTAGTGATGCAGCACAGAATCTAACCCCTGGTTTCTATTTGCAGCTCCGTCATTTGGCCTGCTGAGTGACACTGGGCAACTCACTTCACCTCTCTGAGCCTCAGTTTCCTCACTGTAAATAGCGGTAATGAGACTGACCTTCTTTGTAAAGGACTTCAACATTTACAGATACTAGAACTGCATATTAGTATCATTATTTTCCTCCCTCCCCTCCCCTCCTACCCCACCCCACTCCCCATGTTTCTGAAATTCCTGCTATTGCTAGGTCTTATGTGAAATTTAAGATGTAACGTTGATTACTACTATGACTATTTTTGTCATCCCAAAATGTGTTGTGGTTGCTCTGTTTTACGTGATGCTTTCCCTTAAGAGCTTACAACTGAAGGATCCAACCCTGCATGAGTGCAGCCCCCTGGGTTTCAGTACTCACAAGCGGCAAAGTCACAAGTGAGTCATGCAGCCCATGCTGGACAAGCACTAACAGCTCCTCCCCAACCCCCAACTAGGCTATCCTGTAACATATATGGCATACACCCAACATGGAAAAACATATTTTACAAAAGTTTTAGCACTCCTTAAAAGCTTTTAGTGGGATTTTTCTGTACCCTTTTCCCTGTAAGGCCAGGTGCCTTAATTATTATGATGATCCTGCCTATACAGGGCTCAGAAATCATCATGAAAGCCCAGAAATAACTTTTCTATACCGCATTTTAAGGTCTGACATTTTGAGAGCTATTAGATCTAGAAGCAGGTGCTGTGTGTCTCACTGAAAAGCTAGCCAGCTTGCTTTCTCACTGATATAAATCTACAGCGTCTAGCCCTGGAGAGGTGCAAGACATTGAACCTGTCACTTATTCAGAATTCTACATATGAGAGGGAAGAAAGAAGCTTTTTTTCTTGTGTGAGGGTTTTTTTTTTATAGGCAGCTGTATGAAGCAGCTGGAATGTTTAGAACGTTAGATGTAACCCAGTGGGAGGTGGTGAGACAGTCAAAGGGGCATGACAGTCATGGAAGCATGGTATTGTTTTTGTTTGCTATATGGCCCTGCAATTTCCCCCACAGAAATCACCAGCAATGTGCCGACATCATATTATTTTTCAATATACAAAATGTTTTCTTAAAGGCACTGTTAAAAATAGTTAAAAACATATTTAAGGGCAAGATCCATTGAAATCAATGGAGCTACACCAATTTACACAACTGAGGATCTGGCCCAGCAAGTCGTTGGACCTTTTTGCCCTCATCAAAGCCCACCAGTGCATCAAACTATTTGCTTATTTCCATTTTCCTTTTCTCCAGCATTGCTGAGATGGAATTGGAGTGTTTGATATGGTCCTTTAATTTTTTTAAGTTATTGTTTGAACTTTGCTAGCAGTAGCTGGTGACCTGAGATGTTGACAGCACCGGGAAGGGTCTAATAGCAGAGGACACTGTTTTCTCCATTTCATCTAAACAATAATATAATTAATTTGTTTCCTGTGTAGCTGGTCTGGGGAGCTCTCCAAGTGCATTTCCTTCTGATATGACACTGGAATAAAGTGTTTGTGAAAACCAGCTGATTATCTGAACAGACTGGGACGCCTGTGTGTCCATGTTCATAGATCTTCCCTAATCCATGGCAGGTTATTACATTATGACCCATAGCCTTATCTGCCAATGTTGGCTGTGACAAGGTGGGTGAGATAATATCTTTTATTGGCCCAACTTCTGCTGGTGAGAGAGACAAGCTTTCCAGCCGCACAGAGCTCTTCTTCAGATCTGCTAGCTGTGAAATTCTTCAGGAGCTGTAACATGCCCAAGAGTTCCCACAGCCTTTGCATTGGTGATCAGAGAGTTGCTGTACTACCAAAGTGCTGCTGGCATGCTGGATGTCATGGCCAGGCAAGGAGGGCAATGCCACTGCTACAATCACCTCTCAGCTGGTGCAGTTCTGGTTTCCCTTGCCTCGAGGTGAAATGCCCTGTGGGGGGATTGAGAAGTCTCAGCGCATTATTACAGCTTGGATGTCTGTTCAGAAGTAGGATCATGAATAGATTCCCCCCACCCCATGCCCCTAATTAAAAACAGCGCCATGCAACTGGCAAGATAAAGGGGCTTCTGGCAATAAGCATGATGAAAAGCCGCTCAAGAGGCTTAGAACTGGGATTTAGTAATTAAACACAAGAATAATTAATCAACATAGAGCCTATTTGCATCACTTTGGTGGCAATGGTGGTGGACTGACACTGAAGGCCTTGGCAGATTGTTTTTCTCTTTCCTTCCAGTGCTACTGATAAAACTATGGTGTGGCTGAAATTGGGCATTGCTAAATGAAAATGATTTTTCTAAGGTGATTATCTGTAGTAGAGTTCACTAGGTTGCTGGGTGTCTGATGGCTAAAGCAACAGCTGGAAAGTTGACTTCTTTGGCTACTCTGGGAAGTCAATTCCTATTCTTGGTCTGTTGTCCTTTATTCATGCACCCATTGGGTTAGACATTCCTTTGGCTGGGCATATAACACTTTCCCTAGTACTTTGGAGAAAGATATTGGCTGTTTATTTTTTAAAGCATCAGGGGAAGATTTTGAAAGCCATGGGACATTTAGGCACCCACATCCTGTTGAAAGTCAATGGAAATTGGGAATCTAACTCCTGTTTGCCCCTTTGAAAATCTCCCTTTCTGTTCACATGGGGCTAGACCTTCAAACTTGGACTTCATAAAGTAAAGCATCTAAATCTAGATTTAGGCATCCACATGCTGAGTTAAACATTTAGGATGAGAACTGGACATCCAAGCTCCTGGAGGCAGGTTTGAAAATCTCACCTTATATAGATATCTATATCCAGAACCAGAGGCCTTACTGTAGGCACCCATGTTTGAAAATGTGGCTCTATGGGCCCAACCTGCAAGGTGCTGAGCACCTCCTGTGAGGTTCCACGTGCCCTCAAGTCCCCTGAAGTCAATGGCAGGTAGAGGTCTTCATAGGTTCAGGTCCTTAAAAAGATATTCCCATGTAAAGTGTTGTATTGTGCAAAATGACAAAATTGTGCATTGTGATTATCTTGAGTAACTTACATCATATAAAATGGATATTTATCGGTGTGGATTGTTTGCTGGGCAATGGGGTTCTTTCTTGTACAAAGTGCGCAAAAAGGGGCAGAGAATTTGGGAGTGGAGAATCTGGCACAAAATTGCACTGGTTTACAAATGCAAAAAATATCTGAAAAATCCAATCATGCAGGTTAAATCTCCACTTAGAGTAATTGATGGTGCCAGTATTTATGCTTATAGCCTCATCAATCTATAATCTTAACAATAGGCAATCAATCAATACCTTTAACGACCTTCTGTGAGGATGACATCTCCTGTATTTCTGTGCTCTGTACTGCAGATCCAGGCATTACTCTCGCCTTTGTCATGGTTACAAATATTGGGCCAAATCCTGAGGCGTACTGAGTAGCTGTAATTTCCGTCAGGTCTGACTCTGCTCCCACTGATCTCAATAACCAAACTCACTTTGGACTTCACTGAAAGCTGAACTGATCCTCATCTCACAAAGGTTGTCTCACAAGTTTTGCACCCCTACTTCTGAATGGCTTCTTGCAACACTTTACTTGCTCAGAGCCATTTTTTTTTATGGGCAAGAAAAATAGCAACATTTGGGCAAACAGATTTGTTGTTAATGACTTTTGTCAGTTTTGTAAATATAGCATCTATATACGGCATGGTACTATGATGGCGTTCATTTACAGTGACTTCTTTTTAAGCATTGCATTCTGAGAAAAACCTCAAAAACCAGAATATCATATTGTGTATTGAGATTTACAGTATGGAAGCATCCTTGATTGGGTACATCTGCCAGCCATTTTCCAAGAGAGTCTATACATATATAGTAAACTATTTATTCCATAAATAGATTTGGAGATGTTTTCCAGCCCATTGAGAGCCACCCACTCCAAATTATTTAAAAATGGGGAGAGCAGCAGCCCGAGGGCCATTCCAAACACTGTTCATACTTTGTAACTAACTCAGAAAACAACAGCATTGAATGCCAATACTATCACTGATTAATCCAAGTGCTCCATCAAGATGCTCTGTGCTATTTTGAAATCTCACCGAATAGTTTCCCATACAACACAAACCCATTAAAATGATGGGCCTGATTCTCTAAAGGTTTTGCTGCATGGTTTCCCATAAAAAGTTTCATAAACCACCCACAATCAGCAACCTTAATCCGCAATTCCTAAAAGTGTATTGTGCATAAAGTGACACACTGACAAATGAGAGGAGTTCTCTGGGCACAGCACCAGAACTCAGCTGTTAATTGTGGAAATAAATAACTAAGGCTCTTGGAGCCCTGGTGGTTGGGTTGTTTTGTTCGTTTATCTTCCTCACCAGTGAGATTTTTCCCTCGATGGAATATAGAGTTTTAAAATAAAGTAAAACCCCCCACTATATTTTATATGTTTGATTAAATAAAATACTTCTTGGGGAAGGAGGAAGAGGGAGAACATGGAAATTTTTTAAAATGGCAAATTCTTTCTGAAAAAAACACCTGGATAGTAAGTGATCAGCTGCTGGCTGGAGTATTACACTGTCAGAATAACAGGACGAAGCTGCTGAAACAAAAAGTAACAAGCCATTTATAATGAGAAGGTCTGTGCTTTCAGTCCAGCTAGAATCCCTCTTTATTCACTTGCTACAGAGTAAAATGAAACAGGGCTCTCTGACCATCTAACCGATGCATTGGAACTAACTGGTCTATTTGTTTGCATTGACGGTCAACCATGGGAAAACGTGGTCCATGCAAACGTAAGATTTTCTGAGCTTCGGAGCCCAAGCTCTCACCTCCACAAAGTCTCACATCCCCAAATCACAGTTAAACAGCGCAGGGTGTGCACATCACTAGGGCTCAGTTGCACCATGTAGGCACAACCTCATACTGGAATGATGTAGAGCTGCAGGATCCCAGCAGAAGCTGAGGAGATGCACAAAGTCCTCCAGAGGTCTAGGGAGCCCAGGGGCATGCAGCTGCTGCGCTAGCCTGGGACCAGGTTGCAGCATCCGTTCAGCTCTAGAGGAAGTGAGGCCATGTCTCACCCTTTTCCCCCTCTCTTTGGAAGAGGCTAGTCTCAGAAGTTCTGCAGAGCTCTTGCCTTCTCTGGGCTCTCATTTGCTCCATCCTCCAGGGTGCAAGTTGGGAATACGCCCTTGGCCCCTTCCTTTGTGGAACTGCAAAGGGGCTGACCCTGATCTGCCCCCTATTGTTTCATAACAGATGTAAATGGCCCTTATGGATTTAATGGCATCACTAGTCTGGCAAAGGAAATTACTTCAACTCTACCAATGGCTTGGTTACAATCTATTATCAAGCACCTAGCAGAAAAAAATTCAGGGTGACATGTCTGCAGTAATGCATAGCAATGTGCACAGCCCTCAAAGCTTCCATGCAGAGTCAGCTCCAGCTGCTGGCTGCCACATTGTGATTCTGGATGATAATAAGGGGAGAGTTTTAAAATAAAATTTTCTAAGATACTTTTCCGTCTCTTAGTTTTGTAGCTTCTTCCCTTCCCACAAAAGGAGGTTTAGGAAACAGTGTTGGTATCCCCCTAATCTAATCTACCTATGGTTTTTATACCAAGCTGAGACAGGGAACACTGATTTCAGATGCTTGTGCTCATCTGGAAGTTAGTCTTACCTATTGGCAACAATCACCTACCCAGTGGTACCTGCCTGTATTTCCCCTTTGATAGGTGCAATGATTTTCTGAAGTCAAATTGGCCATTGAGCATGGCTCAGTTTGGTTTTGTTGCTTGCCACTGAGTAGGCACCTTTATCAGCCAATCAGCTTCTTTCTATTCTAGTGTCCATTTTATATTAATAAATATAAAACTCAATGGTGTATATTATAGGCAGAGTTAGCATTTCCACTATAAGACCTTGATTCCAGTTACTTATAATTTTGGCAAATTTTAACCATTTGGGCTGAAAAAAAATCAGATGTCTCAAATTCAGCACCCAAAATTACTGGACACGTCTGGCCTGAATTTCATTGTGCCCTCTCTAAAATGGAGGGTAAAAATACCTCCCTACATCATTATGGTGTTTTGAAGATAAATTCATTAATGAAGCATTTGTGAAGCACTTAGATACAATGATAATGACTCCCTGTGAAGACATTAATAATTCTGTACCACATTGTAGCCACACATTGAATGAGGAGAGTAAAAAAAATATTGACTAGGTGCCCATTCAGTGAGCACTGTTCATTCTGTGTGCTTAATAAGCAAGGGTCGTCTGGAAAAAAATAGTATACAACACAGAGGTTTGGACACCTGGATGGAAACACCATCCTGAGTGATCTGTTGGAGTTTTGGGGGGCTGAATTGGAAGGATCAGCTCTCTGAGAAGAGGGGGTTCTTATAAATTTAGGCTGCCCTATTCAAGTCGGAAGGTTACTGAACATTATTGTTCTGCTTGTGTTATATTAACACTGGTTAAATAAAAGATGACTATTTTGTAAAATCCAGCAGTCAAAGGCATAATCAATCCGTGGTGTTTTAAAGAGCCCTCCAAACAGACTTAGGAAAAGCAGCCAACATCAACCGATATTTGTAGGCAAGTGTCTGGAGAAGATGATTAGAAGGGTCAAAAGGCAGTACTAGCGACCCAGAGACACCAGTGTTGAACAAGGTGTGCGCCCAGTAAGAGGCAGGTCACAACACTATGCTTCTCTCAGAAGGACACGTTCAGGAAGAGAGCAGCAGTCTGTCTGCCTTTCAGAGCCACGCTTATTTTGCCTGAAAGAACATACCATCTTCCGAGCCGACAGCAGAGGACAACCATAATTTCTCCATCAGCAAGAGCAGTCTGGTCTCACTACAATCTTCTTAACTTGATAGTAATAATAATAATAATAATAATAACAAAACAAAATGGAAAGGTTCAAATGAAAAGCTCCCATCAGTCCAAATGTCAACGTAAAGTCTGAAGTGTCAAGCAGCTCTTCAAAACTGTGCCATTCCCGGTTTTGTTCTACAGATTAGAACCTTGCTTCACATGGAGGAAAACATCATGAATAGGCCGGGTTGCGCTAGCAAGTGGGTCCCATCTGTCCACTGGTACAACTCAATTTGATTTAATTCATCCTCTTTTGTCTCTTTTGCTTTAAAGCAGATTTTTGAAAATCTCATAGCAGACACTGGGGCAAATGCTTAATATTCTAAATTACCATTAAGAAGCTATGGACCGAGCTAGCAAATAAAGGCACAGGCCACTTTGTTCAGGTATCATTTCATCAGGACCTTTAGAACCCAGAAAGAGAAGCCAAGGACATATCAAACAGTTATTCAGTGAGGTTAAAATATCTGTACAGATTGCATCTGGCCAATGTCAATGGAGTTATAAGGGGTTCTTTGAGCTTTTTACTTGCTCCTTTGATATAACAATAGTAAGAGGTTATAGGCTGAGAAGGAAATGATTCCACTTTTATTTGGATTTTAAATAGGGCTTAGAAATACGGTTCTGCTGAATTTGATTAAAATTGAACTGAATAAAAAACTTCTTCCTCTTTTTCCTTGCATAGCCTGAACCATTTCTCTGTGTGCACAGGAGGCCTTTATGCATGCATATAACGTATCGATATATGAATAGATTGATGTATATTAAAAAAACCTAGTATTAATGTAATGTTAAAGTTAAAATATCAGATGCTCACCAGCAGAAAATCTGGCCCAGGAAATTCTGACCATTATAGATGTCCCAGCAATATTAACTCTGCTCCATTGTGCATCGTGCATGTTATATGGTAAACATTATTAACCAAAGAGCAACATGAAGAGTTTATATTTATCATGGAGAGGAAGAATAGAAAATAGCGAGAGTAGGAGCCTCGCAAAATTCCCACTGACGTCAGTGGTGCAAGGATTTCGCCATAAATATATTCACACGAGCAATTAATATTGCCAAAGCAGCCTTAGTTTTGGAATTTCTTGACAGCCAAATAGTACTCAGAGCACTGGAGCGATGGAAACTGTTACACTGGGGCAGGGGAGAGGGTTGCTCTGGTAGCTATAAGCCACCTTTCCATCCTCTGTATCCTGGGCAGCTCCTGGGGCTGGAGATCCCGCAGCATAACATGGGTAGGGCTGGAGATTACAGAAGACTCCCTGCAGTACCATGTGGAAGCTCTGTCGCGCTGAATGCTGAGGGCTCACTTCTGACACACATCTCTCACCCACAGACCCACCCTGGCACGCCCCCTAAGTCAGAGTTTGTGGCTGTCTTCTGCCATTCATTTTTCCCCAGCTGGATAAATAACTTTAATATGTCTATAAATCTTCCTCATAGCCAGTAGCTGTGGCTGCAGCCCACCGCTACCCACACCTTCATTTACAGATTAGGAGGAAGAATTCTGTCCATAGCAACATACAAGAGCCCTTTTACTTGGATTTTGTTCTGAAGACCATTATTTCAGCTCCAGAGTCTAAATAAGACAGGCAAGATAAGACTACTAAAAACACAGACACTTTACAGTGGATGGAAATCCTCCATTTGTGGACTACAGTTTGGCACATGGGGCAGATTTGGCGGGAGAGGCAGGCGGGGAGATGGTGGTGCTCTTCCAAGCTCCTCCCACAAAATAAGCTCCTCCCCATCTCAGTCACACAAATGAGATGCCATTCAGAGTAGATTGTACAGAACTTTAAAACAGGATCATCTGACCAGCTTGGCTTCACAAGGGTCTTTGAGCCAGGCTCACCCCTTTGATGGGGCTGGAATATTATTATTATTAATCCTCTTTTTATGGGAGGGCCTAAGGGCTAGGAGCTGGATGAACTAGCTTTAGGGGGGTCATAGTGCATCCCCTGGTATATGCCTTCCTGCCCCTTCTTGTGTCATTTTCACCCCCTCCCACTGTGTGGGCCCTGGAGAGCCCACTGCAGAGTTCCATGAAATGGCATGGGACATCCATGGAAGCGGCCTAGCTGCTGAAGCACCTAAGCCCCTCTTCCTCATGGACAAGGGGAGAACCACATGCAAGTTGGGTGGCATGTTCTGGGCCATAGAGCATGGTTCTATCGGCATACTGGACCCACCACTACTTCCTCACTTTCCCTCTTCGTATGCACATTGGACAGGAATGGTGACAAGAAAGATCCCTGATAAATTCTTTGAAGCCAGGCCATATCGTAGTAGACATAAGAGATTTCAAAATTAAAGCGGCAAGAGCCAAAGCCAGAAAGACAATAGCCTGGAACTGAATGAGAGAGTCTCCCATGAGTGTTAAGGCAGCTATTGTATGGTATAAAGGCTTCTTACCTGCACAATTTAGGGCACCCCTGCATATACCCTTCCCAGGGCTTAAGGTGTGACCCAGTCAACTTAGGCACCCCCACCCTTTCCCTTCTGATGGCTTGGGGCATAAGGCACCTACACTTACTTATGGGGTTTAGGGAGAAACTTGGTTTATTTAAGTACCTGCTTTTATGTGTAGGGCTTAATGGGTTTAAGGGACCTTTTTCTGTGACAGAGCTTTACATAGCTGGGTTTTCAACATTTATTTATTAGCAATATGGACAGAATACATATGCTAAGCACATTTTTATGCTTAGTATTTTTATCATACAGGCGAATTTTACCCAACGGCCAATCGGGATTTACTTGTTTGGGTTTTGGGCTCCCATATACCTCACGGTTCTGCAGGGGGCACGATGTCTTGCAGCTTGTGGTTGTCCCGCAGTTCAGAGTTGATTTTTAAAGAGCATTATCTTTTATTTATATTATAGAGGGAAAATGAGCTATCTTCTTTAAATTGACTAAACCTATGATATTATTTTCCTCCCCAAGTAACAAAAAAGTTAGTTAATTACACACGGTCGCCTATGTGAGCGTTGGGTTTTTTGTTTTTTTTTTGCTTACTTTTTTATCTTTTATTTTTTATGCTGCAATGGTTACTTATCTGTGACATTTTTTGTTTGTGCAGATGATTATAATAAAAGCTCTGGGTAGAGTTTATTTTACTATTTAATGAGGAATATTTTTTAAAAGTTTTCCCGCATCTTTACTTTATAACCTTGGTGGTTCTAGCTTTTGTTTGGGCCATTCCTGAGGTGAAGGTGCATTGTCAGCAGCAGAATATTCTTTTTTATTATTATTTTAGTGGTAAACTCCTTGAGGTTCACCTAAGGCTGGTTTAATATGTAGAGGGAGGTAGGAGGCTTAATCAGGTCCCAGGCCTACAGACAGTCTGGCTATTACTGACTCATTAGCCCCAATTAAAAAAAAACAACATATTTCAGGTTTCAGCTACCCACAGAACTCCACGGTGTACATTTAATTTTAAAACAATTAAAACAGCTGGTTGGGAACTTGAACAGCAGTGGAGGGCGTAGAAGCTACAAGATTATAATTATTTATTTTTTAAAAACCATCAGTCCTGTCAGAGGGAAGTTCTGCCTGAAACAGAACTGACTGTAATGCTAAAAATTAGAACATATGGGAAGCCTATAGTTTATTGCTAGCAACCATCACCCTTTCAGCAATCTCGCTTAATGAAGCACCACCCACCTGTACAAGTCAAGCATTAATAAATTATATATTAAGGCATGCTCCATGCTTGAGCAATGAAGACACCTAGTAATTCCATCTACTAGAAGGCCACATAGCAAAGTCACCCGTGTGAGTTGGGCTGGATCATTCCTAACAAGATGACATTAAAAGGCCTATTTGTTATTTACTCATGGGACATTTATTTTATGTCAGGAGAGAATAATTGCTTTGATTTTTGGAACTGGAAATGTTCATTTGCAGTATTAGGAATATGAAAAGAATTTTGTGAAAAATACTTCTGCAGAAGTTTCCAGACCCCCTCTCCCTGCCTCCCCCAAAAAGGGAGGGATCCATTTTTGAACTCCTGTGGAATGAAACCGTCTTTTAACATTTCAAAATGGTGGCATAACTTAAAATGAAAATATTTTCCCACCAGCTCTCAGGAAGTCAGCTACTTTGATTTGTCTATAAAACGCGCCTTTCTTTATATTATCCCTGTGCCCTGAGGTTTTCCTACTGTATATTTATAGCTTTACAGATAACTTCTACCTTCAGCTTTATTTCCTTCTTTCAGAGTTAACATTCTTTATTAGTACCCCAATGGCTTTGTTCTATAGGTCAGGCCTAAAATATCCAGCTGAGGTAAAAAAAAAGTTGATGCATCAAGTTGAACTGCTGGAGCTCCCATTTTTCAGTGGTTTTCTGAAAAGGTTATAAGCAAAATGTATCATTTTCCAGCCGATCCACTATTGCAATAAGCAAAAACCCTAGAAAACTGCTTTCCCCTGTACAAAGCTGTAATTTGTGTGTCACAGGGAGGTTGAGGTGGTGGTGGAGAATGAAGATCAAAGTGGAACTTCACCTGGCTGCCTTGTATGCTATCGATCTGAATCTTAGCCACTTAATCAGCAGCACTCACTGGCACACCACAGAGCTCAGAATCTCCTGTTTCTTCTCAGTGCTTTTATTTATAAAACTATTTAACAAGTAAATTTTCTTTTCATCTCCATCTTTTTGGAGGAAAGATGGGTGGGAAACCCTGTGAGGGGTAAAGAGAGGATCTTGGCCCTAGTTGAAAACAATGGGAATTAGGTGCCTAAATACTTTGGAAGATCTGGCCATGAGTTCCTAACTCTGTAAAGACTTCAGTAGCAGCTGAATGTGCTCAATGCTTTGCAGGAGTCTTTAGCACCTCACTGGGGGTATGTCTGCACTACGGGATTATTCCGATTTTACATAAACCGGTTTTGTAAAACAGATTGTATAAAGTCGAGTGCACGCAGCCACACTAAGCACATTAATTCAGTGGTGTGCGTCCATAGTCCGATGCTAGCGTTGATTTCTGGAGCATTGCACTATGGGTAGCTATCCCGTAGCTATCCCATAGCTCCTGCAGTCTCCCCCCGTCCACTGGAATTCTGGGTTGAGACCCCAATGCATGATGGTGCAAAAACAGTGTCACGGGTGATTCTGGGTAAATGTCATCACTCATTCCTTCCTCCGTAAAAGCAACGGCAGACAATCATTTCGCGCCCTTTATCCCTGGATTGCCCTGGCAGACGCCATAGCACGGCAACCATGGAGCCCGTTCAGCTTTTTTTTTACTGTTCCCGTATGTGTACTGGATGTTGCTAACAGATGCGGCACTGCAGTGCTACACAGCAGCATTCATTTGCTTTTGCAAGATAGCAGAGAGGTTATCAATCATTTGTACCATCTGCTGCTGTCATGGGTACCCCTGGCTGAGGTTGACTGGTGGTGCAAAGACAAAAATGGGAATGACTTCCTGAGTCAATCTCTTCTTTTATGGTATTGTAACCCTTCTGTCCTCTGAGTTGCAGCACAAGGGCGCGGTTCAGTATCCAGGGGTTCCGTTTCAGAGTACACAATGCATAACGGCGTTGACCCCACCCAGTGACCTGGACACTACATTACCAACCTTCCTGGCGCCTTAGGAGGCAATACTATCCCTCTCACAAGCACGGATCTGAATGTAGCAAACCTTTTTAATAAAGGAAGGAATCAATGTGGTATCCCATGAGAAAACACACAAACAGAGTTATAACACAAACCATAACAAAAATCCACACCCAAATACATTTGGCAATTCCTTTTCCCCTTAGGGTCTTAAGTCCAATCACTCCAAAGTCCAACAACCCAAAAGTCTCGGTCATGCCACCCCAGAATTCAGAGTCTATCTGTAGAGGTGCCCCCCCCCAGCCTGGGTGAAAGGGGCACCTTACGTGGTCCAGGCCAACTGCCCTGCATCTCCGTGGGTTCTGCTTCTGCCTTCTCCACGAACTGCTCTGCCTTACCAGCCGCTCCACTCTGCCCTCAGCCATCCCACAAACTGCGCTGCTGCCACCAGCTGCCCCATGAGCCGTCCAGTTGTCCTGCAAACTGCTTGCTCCGCTCGCTCATGGGCCACTCACCCATTCCACAGCTACTCCACTCTGCCAGCCGCTCCGCTCCACCCAGCTGTCCATGGTCCGCTTCAGCCATCTCACAAACTGCTCCAGTCCTCCAACTGCTCTGTCAGCAGTATAGCTTCAGGCTCCCCACTAGTTAGCACAGTACTCCAGTGCTCCCAGCTCAGTGATTTCAGCTCTTTTGTGATTTCAACTCTTATGATCTCAGCAATAGGAGAGCCAGTGCTAGTGCACCATTAGCCCAAAGTGAGTTCAGCTCAGTAACCTGTACCTAGAGTCTTAAGGGAATAAAAGTCAACTCTGACATTTCACAGTGAGAAGGAGGGTGGGAACTGGTGCATCTGGCTCCACAAGGAGACTGCACCACCAAGCACAGATACCTGTCCCCACCTCTCTCAATTCAGTGGGTTTTGAACCCATATCCCTTGTCTAGCAAGTACCACCAACTGAGGTTGAGTCATTTCTGTCACAAAGCAGTCCAAAGCTCCCCCATTCACACAATCATGGTGACAAACTTTTTTCCTCTGCCCCAATAACAAAGAAATTCGGATCCCAGAGCTGTTAAAATCACATCCCAAGCTGCTGTGGCTTATGCTAAATTGAGGTGGATGCCAAATGCAAATCTGTCCACACCTTTTGAGATTCTTGACATTCTTTCCACACTCCCTACATTCACCACCAGATGTCAGGAAACAGCTCATCCTGACTCTGCTTACATCATCTAAAATAGAGTCAGTCCTGCCTAGAATATGAGGCCAGTGTACTAGAGAACCAGTGTACCAGAGAACACAGATGCTCTGTGTCAGATCCGCAGAAATGATGAGCTACATGCCATTCTAGGAGGTGCCCCTGCAACAATCCTCCCGGTTTCCTGCTCCCCACACCTCCTGGTATACCGTGCAGTGTCCCCATTTGTGTGATGAAGTAATAAAGAAGCAGAATAAGAAACACTGACTTTTTAGTGCAGATAAAATGAGGGAAAGCAGCCTCCAGCTGCTATGATAGTCCCAGCAGGACATTAAACCATGCAGAGAAGAGAAGCCCAGCATCCGCTGCTATGATAGTCCAGGCAGTACAGAATCTTTTTTTTAACATGAAAGGAGGGGGCTGATGGAGCTCAGCCCCAGTTTCTACGATGAAGACAGTTACCAGCAGCTCTGTACATCTACTGGGAATGACCAGAGTCATTCCTATTTTTACCCAGGTGCCCCTGGCTGACCTCACCGAGGCCAACTAGAGCACTCACAGGCTGATGATGACAACAGAGAGCAATCATATTGTACCAGGAGAGAGGGGAGAGGATACTGCTGTTCACTGCCGCAGCATCGCATCTACCAGCAGCATGCATAGACACAGGGTGACATGAAAAAGTCAAGAAACGATTTTTCCCTCTTTTTTCACGGAGGGGAGGGGAGTAAATTAACGAGCTAACCTGAAACACCCCGGACACTGTGTTTACCCTACAGGCATTGGAGCTCAGCCAAGAATGCAATACTTTCAGAGACTGCTGGGGACTGTGTATAGTGGAGTCCTCAGTACCCCCTCCCTCCCTCCATGAGCATTCCATTTGATTCTTTGGCTTTCCGATACGCTTGTACAAAGCACTGATGTGTGACTCTGTACATAGCCTGGAGATTTTTCAAATGCTTTGGCATTTCATCTTCGTAACGGTAGCTTGAATGAACAGATTGTCTCCCCATACAGCGGTCAGCTCCAGTATCTCCCATACGGTCCATGCTGAGCTCTTTTTGGATTTGGGACTGCACGCCACCCATGCTGATCAGAGCTCCATACTGGGCAAACAGGAAATGAAATTCAAAGTTCACGGGCTTTTCCTGTCTACCTGGCCACTGATCCGCGGATTCAGATTGGCAGTCCAGAGTGTCAAATGTCACTGTGGGATACCGCCCGGAGGCCCAATCTGTCCATATTTGCAGCCACACTAAACCCTAATCCGATATGGTAATACCGATTTCAGCGCTACTTCTCTCGTTGGGGAGGAGTACAGAAACTGGTTTAAAGAGCCCTTTATATTGATATGAAGGGCCTCGTTGTGTGGACGGGTGCAGCGTTAAATTGGTTTAACGCTGCTAAAATCGGTTTAAACGCATAGTGTAGACAAGGCCTGGGTCAGGCATCCAGCAAAAATGCATGAGGAAAAAAAAACTAATGAAGGAAAAAGGGCAATTGAAGGAAAAGATACAATGATACAGTGCCATATCCTGAAGTCCAAACTAAGTTTTTACTAAGAAAAATTCTCACTGACGGCCCTTGAGTCTTTTTGCCCAAGTAGGGACAAGAGCCAAAACTGACTAAGGGCATCAAGATTGGACTACTTAAAGCTGGGAGAATGTAAAGGGTAATGCCCCTTCCGCAAAATTAAGAAAACAAACAAGAGGGGAAAGTCACTGTCACTAACTCTTTTAATTGTATTGCAAATATCACACCATTTGCAGGTTTTCTTCAAGCCCCAGCTCCTGGAGTCATGTGATTAGGTAAGAATCTCAGCTTTCACATTTTTTTAAAAAGTAAGTTTCTACGCCTTCACCGTCGTGGAAGAAAGCTGGAAAACATGATCTAAGTACTCTCTATCAGTTCAGACACTGGAAGGCAAATTAAACGAACTCCCAAATATATACTTTTAAAATCATGATTTTTGAGGGGGCCTGACTTGGGATATTTGAACAGTTTGGGTTGGCAATACTGCAGTGGTTACATCTCCTCTTAGGAGGTGCTCCCAAGGCATGCCCATCACCTCATGCCACTGGAGTCCATCGCCTCTTAGCTCCCTGCACTAAGGGACTATTTCAACTGGCCGAGCAAAGAAACACAGCCCTAAAGAAACAGCAGTTGGCCAGATCCTGAGATTTACTCACTTCTCCTAGAGACAAAGTCCCACTGGCATCAGTGGACATTTTCCTGAGTAAGGACCTGAGGGTTTGGCCTAAGATCTGGAAGATGAATCTAGTTGCATCTTATTTAGATCCAGATTGTGCCCTTTAAGCTTATGAAGTAGGGGTGTAGTGTAAGGAGCCTTCCTTTCCACCCATCTTTTTGCAAGAGCCTGGCACAGTTGCTGTCCCTGCATTCAGTGGCGTGCAGACACTACACCTTCCCTATTGTGGACAAAGCTCCTTAGGGAAATAGTGGAAACCTACATCTTCTGAGTCCTTTCCAAGAACATTCTGTCGGGAACCATCTGGTATGGGCAATGGCTGAATGTTTCCTTTCCTTCTTGGATCTCTAGTCTCCCTCTCAAGGTGTTTTCACCTTGAAGTTTTGGGGCATTGCGCCCAAGAGAGAGAGAAACATTAGGAAGCTGAAGAATCCAGCTGCATTTTCTTTTTAGTGTCTGAGCAGTGACAGAGACATGGAAGAATTAAAAAAAAAACTAAAAAGATTCCTGCAAGCCCCAAATAGCGCCACCAAGAAATGACTAGGTGGCTCATCTCCTCACACTGTCAGTGTTACCCAACCTGCCTACGTTGGACTGAGACGCTTTTTTCTAATTGACACCACTTGACCTTGACCTCCAACAGTGGCTGAACGCTTGTTGCTCTCACTGCCTACAAAGTATCACAAATCAGTCGTAGGAAGTCCCAGCTAGGGACATGAGCTGCATGCATAGAGCATTCGTCTCGCAGCTGGGGACGCTGAGGCAGGAGGAACGGACAAGTTTAGCCAGCAGCCACTGTACACATCTAATGCTGCTGCTTCAGGTTCTACTCAGCCTCCTTCAGCCACTTTCTCCTCTCTGATGTAATACGTTCTAAATTAGAATTCAAGAAACGATGGCAAAGTCAGAGCTGCTCACTGAAGGGAAGATCCTCCCATGTGCAGAGAGTCGGTGCTAGGCCTGTACACCTCGTAAATCCAATTTAAGCCCTCAAAGAATACTCTGAAGCCAGACAGTCGTGATTTGTGGAGCTTTAGGTTTCGAGGGAGAGGCTCAGAAGCCACCCTGTTGATTTTGGATCCAAACCTTGGAAGTTTGCTATATACTGCTACTGGTATTTTGTAAATACTGATGCGGCGGGGAGGCTATCTGCAAGCTATTAGCAAGGAGATCAGGGAAGCTTATACTGCTGCAGCCCATACTATATCTATTCTGTGGAAAATAGGTTACTTTATTTTTAGCACTGCCAGTCCAGGACCTCTCTCCAGCGCTGAAAGCACTCTCTTTTCCAAAGTAGTTCTAAATGAAAGGTGCTGGTTTTTCCCACTTTATTATATTCATTACAGTAGCTCCGAGGGTCTCCAACCAAGATTGGAACTCCACTGGACTAAGCACTTTGCAAACACTTGGAGACAGACAGTTCCTGTCCCAAGTGGCTCACCATCTAATCAGACAAGACAAATAAAAAGTGAGAGGAGAAGGGACTTGTCCTAGCCTGCTCAGCTGGTCAGTAACAGTACCAGAACTAGAACCCACCTCCCCTGATTCATAGCCCACTCTGCTGTTTCACACCTCTGAGTGACTTAAGTTATTCAAACATAAGTGCTCCTGTGTAAAAGCCCTTAACTTTGGTGTCTCTAGCCCAGTCAGTGCTCAAACAACTAAGAGAGAGGGAAATTTTTTTTGCGACTTTGTTTTATTTCCTTCATTCAGCTTTATGTCCACAGGATGCACTACCTTGTATAGCATTCCTAAGGTGTGATAGGGCCATTCACCAGTCCTTTGTATTGCAATGTATGTCCCTTGATGGCCTTTGATAGTCCTTCTGGTGGATGGGCAGGGGGACAATAACCAGGCCTGGGTTCACAAGTTCACAGCAAAAATTTTCAAAGTTATTAAGCAAAATGTACATATTTTCTTATCGTCTGGAATGCCGACATTACAAGTGAGATTAATGCTTGCAGCAACTTACAAGCAGTCCACAGAGTCTAAACACTAAACACTTTCTTATAAGACTAATGCCTATTTTGTGCAAAACTACCATACAGCTGAGATGGTCTGGTCTCCATCTATGAGTTTGTCAGTACTCAGCTAATGCCTGCAGTCTGGACAAGAGCTGGCATCTGACCTGCCAGCATCACAATATAGTAGATACAAAGACCAGCCTTCCAGAGGGGCTGATTAACCCCTGCATTACTCCAGTTCCAGCCTCTGAGCCGGTGTCCACTACAAGGAGATTGACGCTGCTGCAATCGATGCAGCACGGACTGATTTAGCGGGTGTAGACCCACTAAATCGACAGCAGAGCGCTCTCTGGTCCACCCTGGCACTCCAGCTAGCCAAGAAGAGGAAGGCAAGTCTACTGGAGAGTGTCTCCCCTTGACTCAGTGCCATGAAGACACCATACGTTGACCTAAGCTACGTCGACTCCAGCTATGTTATTCACATAGCTGGAGTAGCATGACTTAGGTCGACTTATCCCCGTAGTGAAGACAAGCCCTCTGTGGAGGTCTATGGGGGTGAAACTAGAGTGATGCCTGATATTTCTATTTTGGGTCAAGCAGTCTTGCGAGGAAAAGGGGAACTGTCCTATTCCCATTTAACATAATGGCAAAATCTCCATTCACTTCAGTGGGAGCAGGGCGTGGATTCAAGGAGGAGTAGGACAAGCCCACAGGGAATGGAATGTGAGATGGGATTGAAGTTCCTGATAAAATTCAGCTAGGAAGTAGGGTCCACTGAAATCAGAGGAAAGACCCCCAGTGGTTCTTGGGTCATGCCCTGGAGCCTGCATCAGCTTGTCAAGGATTTCAGAACTTCTTTGGTTTCCCCTGTCCTAATTACTTTATTATCATACAAATATGTGAGCATCAGATTTTTTTAAAAAAATCTAAACTTGTAGAAACAGTGCAGAATTTGGAGTGTGATAATAAACGAAAAACGTTAACATGCAATTCCCTTATGCTTTTGAAAAATTACTTCATAAATGCAAAGTAAAATATTTTCCTTTTTATTACCTGACAATTACATATTAAGAATTTCTTTTTATGTTTAAAAACATATGCAATACGGGCATGCAGGCACCAAAATGTAATCGCTTTCTTTCTGTAAGAATCAGATGTCATTTTCTCCAAACTAAACTCTGAAAAGAGATACGGGAAGCAAATTGTTGTATGCATTAAATTTTGAAACATCTGATAGCATTCCTCAATTAAACTATTTAAATGAAAAAAAAATTGCTTTACAGCTCTATCATCTCCCACTGAATAAAACCTCAGTTGAGGCAAATTGGCAGTGGCAGGTACCAAATGCATTGGCTTTAATGAGACTGGACAACCTAATAGAGGTCATTGGTAATTGTTATTATATACAATATTGCACTGTCAAAAATCCCCCTTAAGATACACACATTGCTCAAGACATCTGCGCTTCGTTGCTGCAAAGGGTGGTTCTTACCTTCCTATGTAAAGAAGTATTGTTGTTTTCCATCACGAATTACAGTGTGTTTCTAAGGGTACTGTACCAAAGGTAAACAATAGGAGTGATTATTGCCATATTGTGAAAGCCTTTATGTAGGATATAGGAAACTCAATCTGTGAATTGTTCCTTTGGCTTCAGTGGTAGTTGGATCAGGCTCAAGCATGCTTAGCAATTATGGGCTTGATCCAAACCCCAGTGAAATTTGTGGAAAGATTGCCATTGATTTAATGGGTGTGGGATCATGCTATTTCTTTCTTTTCCTTTTTTTTAATGCGTGGCAAATGCAGGAGTGGAAGGATTTGTTTTCATTCATATAACGATCCCTGTTCCCCACTGCTTGGTAAAAATGACAGCCCTTAAGATTTAATTTGTTTGCAGAAAGAATTAACTGCTGTTGACTCCCCAGCCTGATGTGCTAATATTAAAATGATGTGTTGTAAAGAGGGGTCAAGTTCACTGATGCAGCATTTATGTTCAGAAGATCCAGTAGTTGGCTAACAGGCAGCCGTATGCCTCCACTGTCCAGTCTGCCAAAATATTTGTGCTGAGGAACAGCACAAGAGTTTCATCTGAACATTAAGGTGAATCTACTTCATTCTCTTCTGAACTTATAGTAAACATTATTGACACCTGCCTTTCCCGCAAGGGTTTGCAATGCTTGAACACTCTCCATGTATCTACCTAGGAATTTATAATATACCCATCGCTGTGATATTGGCTTGCTTAGAACACAAGCCTGTGTTCTGCATTTTGTCTTATTTCCATTTTGCTTTGCACTGCTCATGGGCGACATCGTGAGAAGGCAGGTCCAACAGCTGTGTCCTAGCAGAGTGGCAGCAACCCTGGGACAGAGGGACAAGCATACTGACGAACCTCCGAAGCCCTGACTTACCCCACCTGCTTGCAACCTGGGACACAGACCCTAGAATAGGCTTAATAGGCTGCTGACTGGAATGACCAGAGTGGCTCCCACGATGCAGAAATTTGGCTTAGCCCAGTCTTCACCATGTGACTGTGGAGCAGTGAGGCCGACAGTCAAACCCATGGAGGAGGAGGAGTGCACAGCTAGAAGATTGGAGAGTGGGCTGAAAACCTTGCTACCCTCAACAATGCAGCAGTTAGATAGCTGAACAATCCAGATATCGACTTGTGATGCACAGGCAAGAAAACTGTGATATCTAGCATCTCCCTTGCTATCCTGGGCTCTGGTTCCACAAGCCCTCGCTCTCTCCACATGGAACCCTTAATGACTTCAAATGTTGCTCCACGCACAGAGGACTTGCTGGGTTAGACTCCAGTGGGCTGTGGAAATGATGTGCATATAAAAATCCCTTTTGGATTTGGAACATCAAAAACACAACACCATACACTGAGAATCTCTTTTCTCCCCCATTACACCCTGCGTTAGCAGTCTAAACAAATCAGTGATTTCCAGGACTACATTTTCATGGGAAAGTCTTGATATTAGCCAAAGGCACCTTTTCTTTAGCTGCTGTACCCAAGTATTATACCTCTCAGTTGAGGATTTTGTAAGGTTATAAAATGAAGGTCGATTTAACCTAGGGACATACTAACATTCAAGCTAGTGGCCCTGGCTCTCAGTTGCCCTGCACCTCAGGTAGTCATTTATGGCAGCACAACGTGAGTGCATTCTGATCTGGTAATGTTTTATACTCATGTCGCACTCATTTGGTGTAAACGGCCGTACAAGGTCCATGACAAGGGAGTATCTGGCCAATGCGTTTCAAGCAAGCACAAATGTCACAAATAAGCATTAAGCAGAACTACTTAAAGCAGTGCAGTATTTAGATACAACAGTGACGGACACTCCATGCATACCTAGCCTAGATGCGTTTAGGTTAGCTGTCCCATGTTGTTTTACTGGCATATGATTTAGACAGGCCAAATGATAATGGCCATGATTTCTGTTTAAACACTTTACAGCCCCACAATGACATCCTTCTTCATGGCTGTGCACTGTTAAAGAATAATAGAATACCATTTATTTAAATATTTTTGGATATTTTTTACATTTTCAAATATATTGATTTCAATTACCACACAGAATACAAAGTGTACAGTGCTCACTTTATATTATTATTTTGATTAGAAATATCTGAACATTAAAAAACAAAAGAAATAGTAATAATGCAAATTATGTAGTGCAATCTTTTTATCATGAAAGCTGAACTTACAAAGGTAGAAGTATATACAAAAAATAACTACACTCAAAAATAAAATAATGTAAAACTTTAGAGCCTACAAGTCCACTCAGTTCTACTTCTTGTTCAGCCAACTGCGTAGACAAGTTTGTTTATATTTGCAGGAGATAATGCTGCCCACTTCTTGTTCACAATGTCACCTGAAAGTGTCAACAAGTGTTTGCATAGCACTGTTGTAGCTGGCATTGCAAGATATTTATGTGCCAGATGCGCTAAAGATTCATATGTCCCTTCATGCTTCAACCACCTTTCCAGAGGACATGCATTCATTCAGATGACGGATTCTACTCGATAATGATCCAAAGCGGTGCAGACCAATGCATATTCATTTTCTTCATCTGCGTCAGATACCACCAGCAGAAGGTTGATTTTATTTTTTGGTGGTTCAGGTTCTGTAGTTTCCACATCAAAGTGTTGCTCTTTTAAGACTTCTGAAGGCATGCTCCACACCGCATCCCTCAGATTTTAGAAGGCACTTCAGATTTGTAATCGTTGGGTCGAGTGCTGTAGCTATCTTTAGAAATATCACATTGGTACCTTTGTGTTTTGTCAAATCTGCAGTGAAAGTGTTCTTAAAACGAACAATATATGCTGGGTCATCATCCGCAACTGCTATAATATGAAATATATGGCAGAATGCGGGTAAAACAGAGCAGAAGACATACAATTCTCCCCCAAGGAGTTCAATCACAAATTTATTTTCCTCATTATTTTTTTAACAAGCATCATCAGCATGGAAGCATGTCCTTTGGAATGGTGGGTAAAGCATGAAGGGGCATAGAAATGTTTAGCATATCTGGCAAGTAAATACATTACAATGCCGGCTACAGAAGTGCCATGCAAACACCTGCTCTCACTTTTAGGTGACATTGTAAATAAGAACAGGGCAGCATTATCTCCTGTAAATGTAAACAAACTCATTTGTCTTAGCAGTTGGCTGAACAAGAAGTAGGAGTGAGTGGACTGTAGACGCTAAAGATTTACATTGTTTTGTTTTTTGAGTGCAGTTATGTAACGAAAAAATCTACATTTGTAAGTTGCACTTTCATGATAAAGAGATTGCACTCAAGTACTTGTATGAGGTGAATTGAAAAATACTATTTCTTTGTTTATAATTTTTACAGTGTAAATATTTGTAATAAAAATAATAAAATAAAGGGAGCACTGTACACTTTGTATTCTGAGTTGTAGTTTAAATCAATATATTTGAAAATGTAGAAAAACATCCACAAATATTGTTTACTATTGTTTAACAGTGTGATTTTAAGTGTGATTAAGTGCGATTAATTTTTTTACCCACGATAAATTTTTTTAGTTAATTGCGTGAGTTAACTGTGATGAAGCAACAGCCCTAGCAGTTTTGCGATTTAAGATTGTGGTGGGCACAAACTGGCTGTTTGGATATGGGGTTTTAAACCATTCTCCCTCTCCAAAATGCAGTAGTATTTCGAGCTGGCCGTTATTGAGACAAGAGATTTGGTTAAGGCCAAGAGAAAAGTTTTTCATTGATCATCTCTCATTTACTTAAAATGTCCCAGAAAGCTGACATTTATGCAGATAGCTGGTCCTCAGAACCTTAGCACAGTTACACCCCTCCTTCCAGCCCACTCCACTGTGAGCTGTTATTGCTTGTCTTCAGTTACATCTTTTCTTGTTATGGCTTATAGTTTAAGGCTGTAAACTCTGTGGGGTAGGGACTGTCCTTTGCTCTGTGTTTGCACGGTGCTTGGCACAACGGGACTGTGACCTGGTCAAGGGCTCTAGGCACAATAACAGGACAAATAAGAAAGAGAAGATTGTAAGTTCCTTGAAAAAGGGACTTTCTCTTAGGCCCTGTCTATACTGGTGGAGTTTCCAGCACCGTAGCTACACTAATCTAGCTATGCGAGGTCGTACCCTCTCATTGTAGATGTGCTGCATTGGTGTAAGACGGGGCTTGCACCTCTTGACTTACTGATAAGTCATTGGGGTCCGTTGCACCCATGCAAACCCGCTCTTAGCACCAGCAGAGTGTGACTACACTGTGTTTTTGGATGACATAGCCACACAGAGGCCTGGTTATGCTAGAAAATTAGGTTGGCATAATTATGTTACTCAGGAGTACTCAGGCAGTGCTAGGTAGATGGAAGAATTCTCGGGGAGAGGACTGCAACCTTTCGGGAAGGTGGATTGCCAACATTGACAGGAGAACTGCTCCCATCAGCATAAGTAGTGTCTAAACTGAAGCTCCACTACTGTGCCAAAGTGGCATTTCAAGCGTAGACAAGCCCTGATGTAGATACATGAATGCAAATTTCTCTAATCTAGACAAACGCTCACTGTACTCTAGCACAGTGTTTAGCCCTTTGTGCCCCTTGGTGCTACATTAATGCAAACAAACAACAGTCAAGGCCAGCTCTGAAGTCCAGATCTGGGTCTGGGTTTTGACTCTGAACCCGGCCTTTTCCCTACGTTTTGGCAGTGTCCAGATCAGAGGTTTTTGCTTGGCCCTGTTTCTAAATGAACATCCAAATTTTGAGATAATACAAATAATGAGCTCCAAATATACTTAATTTGAAGAACTATTTTATCCAACTTGACTTTCACTCTGTTCCCTTTTTCCTTACATTGTCTTTCCTCTCAATTTAATCCACGGTACAAAAGCTTATGGTTCTTGCTTGGGGGGTTATAAAATGGGACAGCCCTTAAATATTTTTAATATTGCTGTTTTCAGAGGCACAAGTTTTCAGTGTGATTGCATTAAAAAGAAAAATAATCGCTGGATGTCTATAACAGAATGGCAGAAAATGAAACAAAACTTGGGATAAAAAGCAGAGTCTTTAAAAAGTGAATGTTTTTGGCCATGATGACGGATTGATTCAAATGTATTGCTTTTTCCTTTTAGTGCTAGGAATTTCTATGGTAGGACAGTGCAAAAATCCTGTCTGTATTTGAAAGAAACAGTATTATCTTCCATTTTTCTCCACACCAAGCGTGCAGCTGATGCACAAAAATACGTAATTACAATCTGACATGGACATAACTGTCTGAGCCTGAAAGTCAGTAGCGTTAACTCTTCTCAAAATACATTTCAATTTGATCCTGTGAATTTTACATTGAAATGAGTTTTTTCTTTAAAACCCTAGAGGACACAGCCCTGTATGTGAACATTAACAAATAGCTTTGCGAATCTAGGCTAAAGTGAACATTCAATTTGAGGAGGTCAAATCAAGATTCTGTTCTCAACAAGGAAATGACTGAGGCATACAAGCCTAAGTTAACTCTCTTGCAGATATGGTAGAGGTTTGACCTATCCCTTAGGTGGTTATTTGCCCCCTAGCGTCCCCGTTAACCCTAGCCCTCCTCTTTTTTGTCGTCTCACTGACATTGATATCTAAAGTCATATCCATGTTTAGTTGGTTAAGCACCTACCTTTCCTGCAGTAACTGTAACACACACAGTGGCCTAGTCACTTATCGTAAAGACTTAGAAAGACTTCTGTGGTTTCACACATTGAGAACCATATGCTAACTCCTCTCCCAACTCCACAGCTGCACAGCAGTGGCCATAGAAAGTGGGGTGGGAGGGTGTCTCTCTGGGTGCTAATGCGGTTTGTAGCATCATGACATCCAATCAATACCAATTGGGCTAACAGCCGAGCACCCTGCTCTCTTCTGTTACCAACAATGTACAGTGGCTTGTGCCCATGCAGCTCTGTCACAGGGGCTTCCACAGGGAACCCAAGAAGAGGGACATGCCACAGATCTGGTGTCTGCAGCCTCACTTCCATGCCTTGGCCAAATTCCACTAATTTTGGTTTCTCTTCTGCTTGCTAAACCAGATGGGGGTGGAGGTGGGCGGGGGAGGTGGAGGAACTGGCCTTTGATCAGTAAGCCAAGCAGTCACCAGCTAACATTTCTAGCCAGCTTTCTGACTCTAATATTGGTACCAAATAGTCATGATTTTGGCTGACCCATTGACATAACAATAGAGTTGCTGTGATTTATCTCTCAGACCTGTGCAGATTTGGGACACCTTGTTGCTTTAGGGGAGCAAGCTCTCTGCCCCTTCTGCATGGTGGCGGGGGGCAAATCTGCCTGCCCTGATTGAACAATGAGGTGAAACCCTATAAGTCAAAACTTGTGGAGTCTCCTGCACACCTAAGGGAGGAGATCACTCCTACTGTGCCTGCAGCTGCAGAAGGGAACGCTGCAGCCTGTACTGCTGCCGGCATCATCAGCAAAACAATGATGAAGTGGTGAGTCCAGAACCTGCACTTTGTTGATGATGTGTGGCATGCAAAGAACACAGTTTGATTTCCAGCTACTGGGTTGAGCTTGCCTAGCAGGAATTAGAAAAACATGTTTTCACATGTGCAGTAAGTGAGATTTGAACTGGAAGCCATTGCAGGAGAAATCCCTCTGACCCCAATCATATTGGGAAGAACAAATGATGTATATAAAGAACAACATAGCATGGATTCAGTAACAATAACACCACACATTGCCGTGGGGCCTTACATCTCCAAAGTCCTGTGTAAACAATGCTTCGTAATTGCCTCATGGTGCCCTGGTGAAGTTGGGTAAGTAAATATTATTATTCCCATTTTACAGAGGGAAAAACTGAGAGTTACTGAAAACAGGCTGATGTTTTTAAAAGTTGGCGATAAAACATGCGTGCAAAATGCATGTGCATTCGTTTCCTTAATTTGCACACACAGTTAACACCTTTGCTCATGTAGTTTTCAATGAGCTAATGTCTTGTTCTGCTTATTTGAATGTATAATCCCAGTAATTCCACATGCAAACTAGGAGATCCAATGAACACCAAAGGCAGTGGGAATTTTATCCATTGAATTGAGTGGAAACCATAGGTGTACAGAACCTCTGAAAAACAGGCCACTTTCATTAAGGTGCCTAAATATGGAATTAGATTCCTAATTTTAGGTATCTAAGTATGAACATTTTGAGCTAGGTGACATGACTAAGGTCACCCAATGAATCAATTTTCAATTAAAGTTTATGGATACAAATTTCTGATACAAAATTTCATTTACACCGAGGAAAAGAGAATGTAAAATACTCTTATACTGTTTACACCCACTTTGCTCTAGTCTAAATGACTATCCTGGGGGCAGAGCAATGGATAACCAGGCTCACAAATTCTAATTACTTCTGAGCTGAGCTCTTTATTATTTTGCTTTGGAAGGGAAATAAATGCTTTGACCTTAGAGAGTGATCAATTCATTGTGGATCATTTTATTTTACCTAGGCTGGATTCTGGCCAGCCCTTCTGCACATTCACAGGGGTATGTGGCGTCTCCCCGCAAACACAGACTTTTGCCCCGGCATTGGGGCCACCCAGAAGTTCTTCTAGCTAATGGCACAGAGCATAAAAATAGGATGGGGCCATGGCCTTGCTAATGCCTCAGCATCCAGCCAGCAGGATGGGGAGTAGCCTCTCAAAAAGAGGTGGAGATACTGTTCCAGAACGAATTCCCCTGGAATTCCTCTTGTGGTCCCCCAAATGAGTGTGATTTCTACTCACTTCCATCTGGGGGCACCAAGAGCAGAACATGCCAATAATTAGAGCTTGAGTACGAAGAAAAGCAATGGGAACCGGGCTTCTGTTTCATTGGCTTATCGCACCATCAATGAACATCTACAGACAAGAATACAGAGCAATAATGTACAATGCTCATAACCACAATACAAGGTAAATGAGCAGCGACGTAAGCATATAAAGCACTTCAGAGTGCTTTTATATGAGATAATGACCAGAGGGCCTTATCAGTGAGCTGCATGAGAGATTGGCAACCAGCCTATGAGAGAAGTCTTCAATTTGATCTTAAATGAATTTGCTGGACTGTTATCTCTGACATCAAGTGGAAGTGAATTCCACAAATCTCAATTTCTTTTATAGGGAAGTGCTATTGATTTTTTTTATTGTCTTTCTTTGTTTTTCCAGCTTACCCCTCTTCCCCCCCCCCCCACATTTCACCTGGATTGAATGCTTTGATTTAAGAGAGACCATTCAATGCAAGACACTCTCTCAGTGGTGAATTAGAGGCACACTCGCACTGTGCATCCTACCAGCCAAACTGCAGGAAAGTGCCTAGCCAATGTAGAATCAATCACCTACATATATGGCATTTACAGTACAATTATATCACTCACACTGGAAGACAGGGCAAATGACGGCACCCATTGCCACTCCAATGCCAGTTCATACATGGATCTAGCCCCTAAGAAGCCAGAACCATCAATGCCACCATGCATGTAGCATCGCAGTGACCAAGCAGAACCATCATGCCTTATGTTCACCACATCTTAGAGCACCTCTATTAGTTATAACAACTGTAAGTCCAAGGACAACAGCAAGCTTTGTACTGTTTGCATGGAGTGTCACCAATGTTTCTTTCTGTCTATGAAACATAATAGAATCATCCCTCAAAGTTATTTTCAGCATCCCTTCATGCCTGCTCTGCCCACTGAATGTAACATTTTACAATGGACAAGGCAGGTGGATTATAGCATTCTGGCCCTTTAAAAGCTCTCCTGTCCTGCATGGAAACAGAGTGTGTTTATTTCTTGTTTTGGTTTGTCCTTTCTTTTTTTTACATTAACTCATAGTTATTCAGTGGAGCTCCCCCTACAGAACACAAGTGATTTTAAAAGGCCAGATGCCACCGTCCATTCACTTCCTTTATGCCAGATGATTTACGTGGTGTTGGCCCTGCTTTGAGCAGGGGATCGGACTAGATGACCACCTGAGGTCTCTTCCAACCCTAATATTTTATGATTTTATGCCTCCAATGTACCCGTCTGCCAAGTGGACCACAGCCGATTATTTTGTGGCATCAGCCACCAGTGTATCACCTATGATTGGCAAAGTCCTTCACACACCAGCCCGTCAATACTGGCAGCTGCCAGTCTAAGGCACCAGCCTTCTGGTTGTGTGGCTTCAGTTATCAATACAAAAAAATTGCTACTCTGAATACTCTGAGCCTGACAAAAGCACTTTGGGCTCCCAGAAATTAAGATGTAACAGAGTTACAGCCATCCAGACGAGTCCACAAACAATGTGACAGTGAAGATAAAGTCTAAGGACACGAGACTTACAATAAACACATGTACTGCCACAGAACTGAAAACCCACTCCCTGAACCCCAAGGGCACAGATGGACTCCATAGATCTATTTCCCTTAGGCATTTGTACTGCAGTCCTTACCAGCATGGTATCCAGATGCCAAATACAAAATTAAGGTTTGTCCCACATGTGTGCTTCAAGAATCCTTGCTTTCACCATGCCTTGAGTCCACGTGCAGTGAGCCCTCCCTCCAGTTTGTCGAAGGGACCTGAACCTAGGACCTTCAGCTCTACTTCCATTTGTGCAAAAGGAGCACTTCCTCTTACTGGTAGCAGTAGTGAAGCCATATCCTCATTTGGCCAGCCACTGGAGGGGGCACATACACACTAGACTTTGGGTTACACTTGGTAAGCACTCAAAGCAAAGACTCAGGGTGTTGAGAAGTCTTAGAATGAAATCCTGACCTGATTAAAGTCAATGGGATTTTTTGTCACTGACTTCAATGGAGCCAGGATTTCACCTTGGCCTTTCAGAGTGGCAAACGCACACTAATTCAAAGCTGCTATTTCCACCCATAATTCTAATATCAGAGGTTTGTAAGATCAGGATGAACATAATCATCAGCATCAGCATGAATAATTTTTTTCATTTCTACAGTGACTTCAGTGTGAGGATCTCAAAGCGCTTTATTAAATGATAATGAATTATGCCTTACATTGTTCCAGTGATGTATAAATATAATCTCCCATTTACAGATGGATAAACTGCCCTATGTTCCACAGGCAGTCCCTGGCATAGCTGATGCTAGAACTCAGGAGTCCTGATGCCCTGTCCTGTGTTTTAAGCAGATTACCCTTCTCAGTTTTCTTTATCAGTGATGGTGCCTCATGGCCTCTTGGCAACTCAGCAACAAGATAACTAAAGGCAATGTTTACAGAAGACGTTAACATGTTCCAGACAAACAACAGAGCAGATCAAAGCGGAGTCCCCAGCATCACTTCCCGTGTACAATAAATAACTCAGACACACACCAAAGAGAATGAAATGGGCTTCATCTGCCCCTTGAGGTTCTTACAGATGAACTTTGAAATGTGTCAAGGGAAAGATTCCCAGCTCAACACAAGTAAAAGACCCTGCCTCCCTCCTCTCCAGCTTATACCTTGAAACCATAAACAGTTCCAATCCCATTGATCTCACTTTTCCCAATGAGAGACAGATCGTGAAGCATTGCATTGGAAAGACTGAGTGTCTGGCCTCTGCCTGGCAGGACAGGTCAGGATTCAATGTGTGGTCAGAACTGTACGGCAGAAATGAGATTTTTGGGTCGGAGGTAGCTACGTAACTTGATTTACATTATTCCATTGCTTGCCCTTGTGTGCCTAACTTGCTACATTTTAAACCAGCTGCACGTCACACTGCACCCACAGATAACGCTTTGGCACTGCTAACCCCAGACTGGTGCCATTCTCTTCTATTGCGACCCCTTTCAGAGCTCTTTTAAAGCTATCTGGAGAATTTCTACAGCATGCTTTGCAGTGTTGCTTGGTTCTTGCCTGTTGCTTTTTTGAACAGCATGATCTATTAGAAATGTGCTTTATAAATCAATGCTTAGTAATTGCTTATACCTGTGATCAGTTTTACCAGATACATCATCTGCACTCACCTAAACCCCATTTCATCTGAAGCAGAACATGTGCATAAAATACTGACACCCACACCCATCGCCTTGAAAGGATTCTTGCACAACGTCACAACTCTTTGCCACTAGGATTACGTAAAGTTTTGAACAAATCTAACGGTGTTGAGATCTTGTTGTGTTTGGTTACATCATGCAATTTGGATTAGAAATTAATATAAAATTAACTCAACATTATGCAACAACCCCTCGTCTAGGTCACAAGCATGATTTCAACCTGAGATCTTATGGACACATTTTTAAAGGTATTTAGGCACCTTAAATACCTTTAAAAATCTAGCCTTTAAGTACCACAGCACAAGCCCCACCACTTCAGCTAAAGGAATAACTCCATTGGTTGCAACAGCAGACTGTTAGGCCTAGATCCTCAAAAGTATTAAGTTTAACTACCTTTGAAGATCCGGACCCTAGCCTTTAGTGGCTGGTAGCAATAGTAGGCAGTTATCCTTTAGTTAATCATCTACTAGAAGGAGACACAAAACACACTTTGTCAATAAATTACAGCTACAAGCTGGTTCTTGGTTTAGGGAAGGCGGAATAATGAGTGTCTAATGTTGCACGAAACTTTTAGAGGTTTAAAGATGTGTGAAAATATTTTAATATTTTAAAACTTTTTAAAACCCTTTGTACCTTTCTCACACTCTGCTGCCACTTTTAATCAATAGGAGCAGTAACTGATTAACCTGGAGCTGAGTTTGGCCCTCTAATGTTAAGCAATTAAATGTTATGGGAAATATGTTATGTAATGAGATAAGGCACTTGAGTGGAACCCAGGAGAGCTGGGTAAAATTCCTGGCTCTCCCACAGATTTTCCTGGGGGACCTTGGGCAAATCACTTAGTGTCTCTGTGCTTCAATTCCGCATCTCTAAAATGGGGATGATAATAATCCCTCCTTTTCTCCACCCTTTGTCATGTTTATTGAGATCATAAGGCAGGGACTGTCTCTTACCACATGTTTTTGCAGCACGTAGCACAGTGAGGCCCCTGATCTCAGTTGAAGCATTGGGGTGGCACTGGAATGCAGATCAATAGTATTATTTTGTTATTTAACTACAAAGGAAGCAGCAAGTGAAACAAGGAATTTAGGCAAAATGTATCACCGGGGAGGTTGATGACCTTTTTTCAGATTGCCCTGCCAAGGACAGCAATAGAAGCAAGAATTGTAGAGAGTCTTTACAATTAAAAATATTATGGGGGCAACTGCTAGGCAGTCCAAAGCAATGTTGTCTAGTGGGCCAGGTGCAGCTGTGAGAGCCAAGGATTTCTTTTCCAGTTTGGCCACTGAATCACTATTGACCCAGTCCTGCTCCACTGATGTCAATGGGAGTTTTGCCAGTTATCTCAGCAGGAGAGAGAGATGGCCTTGCACTGGCTTGAGTCTGTGTGTCAGTTTCTCCATCACTGAAACTGGGTTAATAATATTTCCCTACCCCACAGGTGTGTTGAGGCTTAATGAACGTTCTGAAGCACTGTGAGATCCTCAGACAAAAGATGCAACATAAGGTCAGAATGTTGTTACTAGCTGGTTCAGTCCTGATGGACTTGTGTATGACATTTTGTGTCTGACTAAGGGTTTATGCTGACAAAACTGCAAATGTCCTTACTTACACTGCAAATTGTCCACGTAGTAACAGAAAGTTGCACACTCGAGTGGTATCTATGTATGAAGAGCATGCAAATAGCTTGCTTTGCATGATGAAGTGACACACACATCTACAATCTCGATAATCATTTGTATTCTTCTTGGTCAAGTTTGTACTTCAGCAACAATCCTTGTTAATTACCTAAATTGCATCCCAGGTTTCTTTGAAGAACATTTTATTTGTATTACAAGTGTACCAAGGCGGGAAAAAAATCTTTATTTCTCTCCCACCCCATCCCTTGAGATCAAGTTTTCAGGAATAATAAGATCATTCAATGGGGGCTGGAGAGGTAAATTTTATATTAATATTAATGCATCTGGCATTCCAGGAGACATGAAGCCTGCTGTTCTCTGATTGGTCTGAGCATGTTTAACACGAACAGCACATACCTTTGCTCTGCTTTGCAAAAAAAGAAAAACCCACAAAGCTTCCCGAGCATCTGACAAGAATACGCAGACATCATAATTTCTTTGACCTCAGCCACATGAGTTTCTGAAAAGAACAAAACAGCATCATTTCATGGCATTTACAGTTTAAACCTTTCCTATTCAAGTTTCTAACAAAAAAAGCCAACAGCCCATTCTGGTCATGATTAAAATTCATAGGCTTGCTGCAGAGAACAGATGCAGAAGCAATTTTAGGCCAGTCATATCCCAGCTCTGCAAAATTAATTTGACAGGTTTGCATTAAAGCACTGATCAATATCCACTTTAGAGCGGCAGAGGCTAACTGAGAAAAAATAAGTGACCGGAGTGCTACCAGACGAGAAAAAATGAATCTTTGAGACTTTTTTCCCTCTAAGCTTGCACCTACATCAGAAGTCCTGACCTCAATCCATTGATCGGTTGCAGTTAACATGACAAAAGGCCTGGCGGATATACCAGAGCTATACCTACCAGGGAACAATCAACCCTGATACACTAAATGTTTGACAGAGTGACTAGACTGCTGAATTAGTATTTGCTTTTGGAGGTCTGGCATGCAATCTTTCCTTCCTGCAGTTCTCTAGCCTCCTAGAAAAGGGGTTATATATAGACATAGAACTTTTCTTAAACTTCCTTGAACAAGTGGCCATTGCCATTCTAGTTTAGACCAAAAAATAAACCCACAGCCCTGTACTTAACTGATGATGACTTTGGTATGCTGGAAATTTATTTTGCTATAGTCAGACTAATCCAGACATCGAGGCTGCAGTGTTTTTAAAATGTTTCTGTGCTGTAGGAGACAGAAGAAATAGCCCAGATCCCAAACCTCCCCAAATCCGTATCAATTGCAGCATGGGCACTATTAAAATTAAAGTTTGATTACGAAATAAATTGTTTCAGATCTCCTCTCCGGACCCAAATTGCATATCCCAGGGCAGAGGGGAGCACTTACATAGTCCCACAGAGATCAAAAATATATGAGCATGTCACTTTAATAATTATAGTGGGTTTGCCTTAAAAGGCACATACAAGGAAGGTGTGGCACTGAAGGCAGGCATATGCATTTTAAGACATGTTCTCTTTATCTTATAAGTGATCTCATGGCTATAAAAAGAGGCAATAACTCACTAGGCAGGGCTATATCTAACTGCAAATCTATTTCACTCCTGCGGGACCATGGCTATCTCTTGATGACATGGAATCTAATTGCACCTATTGCATATAGCATGAAAGAGATTGTAATGATTCTTCTGGGGGTTTGTTCCAGGAATTAAAACAGAATGGGCATTCTGAAAAGAGATTTTTAAAATGGTACATCCGAATTATATCACACAGACCATTCCACAGCAAAATCTGCAGGATCTGCTGTGGACATGCAAGGCAACAGCAGGTTGTAAATGTGAGGACTGGGCACTGTCTTCTGTATGATTAGAGATGGAGGACAGGATGGATGGACAGGCTCCTGAATACCCTATTAGCATTCAGTTATGGCAATTGCACCTAAAGCTTTACCACTAATCCCGGGCACCAGCCGTGGCCGGCTTCCAATATAATTCAGGTGACTAATCAAACATTATGGGCCAGATCCTTGCAGTTAATGCAGTTGCACTGATCACACTGCTCAGGATCTGGCAGGCTATATGTTGCTGTTCCATTATTTTATTATTTTTTTCCTGTTGTTTTGCAATATTGCATCAAAAATTAGGATCTTGGGAGAATTTCTTAAATTAATGAGAAATAATAATGTTGCACTTGTATGCAGGCACATCTAATTTATCCACATTGGCAGAGATAGGGACTGGATGATTTAGATCTTTTCCTTTTCTACTTTTGATTATTTTCATTTCGAGCCTTTCATCCAAGCACCACAATTTCCTTTCACAAACATCAGTTAATTAAGGCTTGCAACAGCAAATCTACAAGGCAAAGACTTCAAGGGTTTTTATGCTTGTCTTACATGGATACAGCTGATGCAAAAAGTGATTAATGCAAAACATTTAAAACATCAGTGCCTAAAGCCAGGCACCTGCAGCTCTGAATGTCGGGCTACCTATTTCAGTCCTAGTTATACACACCGTCATTGGAAAACTTCATCCCAAACACAGCCAGCTGGAAAAAAAAATGTTTTTGGACAAAACTTTTTTTTGCCCAATAATGTACATTTGGGTCAACAAGCATTTTGCAACTTCATGTCAAACTTGTTGAATTATTTTGCTAGAAAAAAATACAACTAAAAAAAACCTCCCCAATCCAAAGTTTTCGTTTTTGAGATTTTTGAAATGAAACATTTCAGTTTTTTTATTTGAAGTGCCTTTTCTTTTTTCAATTTTACTTTTTTTTTTTTTTTAAAAAGCTAGATTTCAAAAAAACCTCAGCAATTAAATGAACCATTTTGTTTGACCCAAGTATTTGTTTTTCTTGTTTCAGTTCAAAAAAGTTTCATTTCAGGTTGACCAAAACCTATTTCTTTTCTTATTGTTATTTTTTAGTTTGGCCAGAGAACCAAAACAATCAGTTATTCACACAAGACTAGTCCCAAATAGCTTGGCCTATGTGACCAGCTCCTGGTGCTAATAATTAGTCTTCATTCCCACTGGCAAACCAGTTAAAATGGGAGAAAAAGAATAAACTTTCCTTATTATGCACATGCTTGTCTCTATGAAAGAAAATAAAAGACATGACACTAGTTACAGCCCATCTCAAAGGACAAACAGAGAGGAAGGATGGTCTAGTGGTTAGAGCATTAGTTTAGTTTACAACTTGGAAGACCTGGATTTATGTCTCTACTTTGCCACCGACTTCCTGATGGCCTTGTGCAAATCACTTAACTTTGTCTGTAAAATGGGAATAATAGCACTTCCCTACCTCACCAGGGTGTCATGAGGATAAATACATTAAAGACGCTCAGATATTATAGTATGGGGGGGGACATATAAGTGCCTTAGATAGATCTTACAGAGTCCAATATTGTACTAAGGGAACATTGACAAGGTTTTAAAATGTCTATACTATGTGTGTGCTAAATACTTATATACACAACACATATGCCACACGTGCCGATGATAGTCATGTTATTAATTATAGAGCTGTGATATAAATAAACTGAGGCATTGTAGAACTTGCCCCAGGTAGCATAATGAGTCACTTATAGAGCTCTGAATAGTCCCATTCACAATCTAAGGGACCATGCTGCCTCTCTAAAACATGTAATCAATACTGTCATTTTTAATGGGGACCTCAGACACTGGACTTTGAAGTCTCTTTTTAACTTGGGCACCTGTGTGAAAGATCAGAGCATGAACATTGTCGCCTCTCCTAACCAGTGATTCCTGGGGCCTAAACTAATTAGCGGTGTTTCTTTAAATATTTTAAACAGGCAAGATGTGGGTATCTAATCTATCACAGTCCCAGAACATTAGACAGAGCTTGAACTAAAGCCACAGTCAGAGACTTCAACTTGATAGGTGGATGTTTGAAATCTAAAATGTATTACTAATCCCCATACGAAAAAAAACCCCTGGTTTCAAGTATCAGAGGGGTAACCGTGTTAGTCTGGATCTGTAAAAGCAGCAGAGAATACTGTGGCACCTTATAGACTAACAGACATCTGTTAGTCTATAAGGTGCCACAGGATTCTCTCCTGGTTTCAAGCCCGCTCAAGCCCTGAAATCTGAATTTGGAGCTGTGGTGCCGAATGGCACTGAATGCTCTACTAAAGACAAAAGGTCTCCGCAGTAATAGACGTTTTGCCACATTTTAAAGCTGTATATTACAGTACAGTACAGCATATAGCTCTAAATTTATATTGTGGCACATCAGCGAAATGGGCCAAAGTTACATCTCATTTGGAACTGTTTCCTTTCTTTATCGCTCTGCAATAAGTTAACCTCTTAAATATTACAAGATACGGTTCTTCAAGTCTCTTAAATATTAAACAGGTGCTGAACAAAATAGATTCAAGAATACAAAGTAATCAATACCAACGATCACGAGGGTAGGAAAATGGAATCATTTATGGATTTGTTATCTAGTGAACAAACCTCCTAGTATTTTTCTTTCAGTGAAAAGAATTCAATTCAAGTCCAGATAAATTATACACTTTCTAACAATGCGGAACTACCTCCTTGCTATTGTTAGACCAGTTTCGCTTTTCATACACAGTCAAACAAATCACAAAAAGATGTATGTTTAGTCTGACTGGTAGATAATACTATATTTTTTGAAATTGACTTGAATATTAAATCATGTGGTATGTATGTATGGTTTACATATTAAATCATGTATGTATGTTTCCTGACTCAGATTATTGACCTGATTTTTAAAACTGGCCACTTTTATTACACCAGCAGTTGGTATCCACATATCTTGCATGATGTATGTTTATGTATATATAGAGAGATGGTATTTACAGGTTTAACTCCATCTGCTAAATAGATGTACGTATAGCTCCCAGGCAAAAGAAAAATTGTTCTGATGGAGTTAAGATGGTAAATACCTTATCAGCTACTTAAAGGAGAAAATATTTTTAGGACGACACAAGAGCTGAGCGTGCATCTCTCTATAATAGAGAGTCCATGACTTCATTTTACTAATTACCTGGTTTTAGTGCACTCCTTGTAATGTTATTTGTTTTACTTTTCTAAATGTAGTCACTCTTCTCTGAACAGTTCTTCTGGGTTTTATTCTCATGGTGGTTAAGGAGAAGTGAAATGAAAGTGTGTCAATAAAGAGGTCACTACGTTAATGCATATACCTATTAACCTCCCATCTAGGGAAGAAAACAGACAAGCAGAGTGGAGGGAAGCAGAATCAACCATCAGACACACAATACCCTCTTTTTATTTAATTTTTGCAAACTACATTATTTGCATTGCTCATTAGTGGAAGGCTGTGTGCCTGCCATTGCTTTATTAAGATATATAGAGCAGGGCTGATTCAAAGCCCACTGGAGTCAATGGAAATCTATTGGGTTTGGATCAGGCCCTATTTGTACTATACTTAAACATTTGTGAACTATACGAGGTAGAGTATATGGCTCTGCACCCACTGAGATCAATGGAAATTGTGGCAGGCTAGGTTATGAGTCTTTCTGTATTCATGATAAGTTTCAAAACTTTTGTTAAAATGATCTGGATAAACACTTTTACTCCAGTCATTAGCACTGTTTTAGTCGCTCTGATCTGGCAATTGAAAGCACGTTGATAAATAGATTGGACAATTATTTAGTTTCATGATCAGATCTGTAAATAGTCTCTGCTGGAATGTTATTCGGTTTCTTCTTGGAGGACTATTCAATCACTCTCAATAAGTATCCATAAGTCTGATGTCAGTGTGTGTAACAAATACATGGCTATAAAGGACATTCATAGTTGAGCAAGACATAGGTGATGCAGGTGGGCAGAGGAAAGCAGTTTGAACAGTTCACAGCCAAAGTGCAGTCTCCGTTGGTTGAAGGTTCACACCCACAAGTTGCCAGTTTCAGCCATAGTTTCGGAGTACACGCACCTGGGCTCCTCACTGACACTAAGTTCTCACATAACAGCATCTGTGAATAGTACTTTCTAGCATCTCCAGGTAGCTAGGAGACTCCATCCCATTCTGGTGGACAATGACCTGGTCTCGGTTATTCATGCCTTTGTCACCTCTTGGCTGGACTACCACAATGTGATATACCTGGCTGGGCACGATGCCTTCAGTGCTTACAACACTCCAACTAGTACAGAATACGGCAATGTATCTCCTCAGCAACACGGGCTATCACAAGCACATCAGCACCTGTCCTCTGCCCTCTACACTGGCTTCCTGTACAATACTGAATCAAATAGATCTTGGTCCTTATCTTCAAGGAGCTCCATAGCTGGGGCCCAGGATATTTAAAGGACTGCCTAAAGGTCCGGGATAAAGTCTATGGCTGACAGCTTTGCTTCTCTGGCACAATGGAACTCGCTACAATAAGGGTAAAGCTCATCTGTGCAGGAGACAGAGTTTTCTCAGGGGCTGGTCTGAGACTGCGGAATGAACTCTCCCAGGACCTGAGCACCATCACAAACCTCTCCACCTTCCACTCCAACAGCAAGGTGCATGTCTTTGACCTTGTCTTCTCTAAAATAAATACGTAACCACATGGATACTTAAGTAAACCCTACCAATACAAGACATTCCACTGCACATCTCTGTAGAGGATGAAAGAATAAACAAAATGTGAGAGATGTTCATCATGTCGCGTGATGCACAAGTGGACGGTGCTCAGATAACATAGCGATGAGCGCCATATAAGAACTTATTTTGAAAAGAATAGTTGTCACTGTGCGGCACATTATGGCTTCTCAGAATGTCGTTGTGACAGTGGTGAGTAGAACACAGCTCCTACAACTCCAAACACCTCTTCCATGCATTGAAATCGTATGGAAAATTCCTTTACCACATGGTGCAAGGTAAAATCTCTGCCAGCTGTTTGCAGTATAGGGCTTATGTCATACAGGTGAGCAGTTCACCCAACAGGGGGAAATGGTGCACATACATACTAGTCAGTTCATGACCTTGTATTTCCTTTCTCCAGGGAGAAGAAGCATGCCAGAGGTACAGGTCTTACTTAAACACACTAATGCTTTATTCACGGATACTACACCAGCCTTTCATGGACTCAATCCTGGAAGGCGATGAGCACTCCCTCCCTCATTCTCTCTACATGTTAAACAGCAATTTATTTTCATTCTGTTACGGGATCTGCTCACTAGTTAATGAGGGTTGGGGAAATAGTCTGTAAGCAGCTTGGTGTAACCCAAGGGTGAATGTGTTACAGGTCCCCCTCTGTGACTGATCTTCTGGGGCTATGATTTCCCAGCTGCAGAGCACTGGCACTTTACCTCAAGCTGTAGTAAGTTATGCTTTGAGCTCTGGAGGTCCCAGGTTAAATCCCTAACGTGTTGGCCAAAATGGTGGCTGTCACACTGGTGCACCTCCAAAAGTAAGGCACAAACAGGTTTCTGGGCATCTGCCAAGCAGGGCAGCATTAGCCTTGCTGGGGCCCACAGCAGAAAGCCGAAGCCCCACTGCATGGAGCTGAAGCCCGGAGCCCTGAGCCCCACCTTTCAGAGTTGAAGCCAAAGCCTGAGCAACTTAGCTTTGCTGGGCCCTCTGTGGCGCGGGGCCTGGGCAATTGCCCTGCTAACGCTGGCACTGGCTTTTATATACAGAAAAACAGTTGGTGTGACAGAGATTGACTGTGGAGTTTTTATAGCATGTTGGGGGTGGGGGTGGGGGGGCTCAGAAAGAAAAAGGTTGAGAACCCCTGATCTCGAGGATTCATTCATACAACAACTCTCTAGAGAATGCCAGGACAGCTGAGCCACATCTGAGCTCCAGCAGGAAATAAAGCTGCCTCAATACATCTCTACCGCGATATAACACGAATTTGGATATAATGTGGTAAAGCAGCACACGGGGGGGCGGGGGGGGGGCTGCGCGTTCCGGCGGATCAAAGCAAATTTGATATAATGCGATTTCACCAATAACACGGTAAGATTTTTTGGCTCCTGAGGACAGCGTTATATCGGGGCTGAGGTGTATGTGGAAAACCCCTAGGGGACAGTAGTGAAAACTCTGTCCTGGTATACAAGGAGTTGTGCTTCTATTAGGAGTGATTCAGGGTACGTCTACACTGCACGATTATTTCGAATTAGCTTAAACCGATATTACAAAACAGATCTAATAAATTCGGTTTAGCGTGTCCACAGTGGGATCACGAAATCGATTGTTTGCGTCCATGGTCCAAAACTACCATCGATTTCAGGAGCGGTGCACTGTGGGTAGCTGTTCCTCAGCTATCCCATAGTTCCCACTTCCGGGTTGAGAGCACAGTGCCTGATGGGGCAGAACAAATGCCCGGTGTTGCTTTGGGTACATGCTAGCCTCACCCTCCTTTGTGAAGGCAGCCAAGATCAACCCTTTGGCGCCTTTGCCCCGGGAGTGTCATTGATGCAAGGCAACGCCATAGCACAGGCAATCATGGACCTGAGATCAATAACAGATCTGACCTGTCAACACCCCTCCCTCCATGAGACCTGCCGTTTTGTCTCTGGCTTCGTTACGGTAGTACGCAACCGCTGCTGGTACTGGAGTTATTTTCAAACGCTTTGCATTTCCTGTTCGTTTAAGCGGAGCTCTGATAAAACAGATTTGTCTACAAATACATCGATCATCTAAGTAATTTCCGTATAGTTCAATGCAGGAGCTACTTTTTGCTTTGGAACAGTCGCCACCGTCGTCTGCATCAGAGCTGACATTGTGAAAAAGCAGGAATGTCATTCTAAAAGGTCTCGGGCTTGTTCTCGTTAACGGCACTCCGCATCTTGTTCGGATTGGGACCTGCGGTCCAAGTGTGCATGTGGATACCTCTAGGAGGCCAATAATGTCGATTTCCGTCCACACGAACCCTAATCCGAGTTATCACTTTCGAATTTAGCGCTACTCCTCTCGTCTGGGAGGAGTTCCGAAGTCGATTTAAGGAGCCGTTTAACTCGATATTAATGATGACGTCGTGTGAACAGGTACAGCGTTAAATCGGTATATCGGCCATTAAACCGATTTAAAGTCGCAGCGTAGACCTGGCCTCAGAGTCTAAGGCTAGGAGAGACCATTAGACCATCTAGTCTGACCTGCAGTATAACACAGGCCATAGAATTTCATTTAGTTACTCCTATATTTAGCCCAATAACTTGTTTGACTAAAACACGTCTTCCTGAAAGGCATCCAGTCTTGATTTGAAGATCAATTCCACCATCCTATGCCAACTTGTTGAATTAGACCCATTCTACAATATAGTTCCTTGGCCAAATCCTGCTTCCACAGAAGTGGAGGTTGCTCTTGTCTTTATTAGGATCAGGGTTTGACCCTTTCCTTTTTTACGGGCTTTGATCATTCGGGGGGTTTTAAGTACTAAAATGAATTGTGCTTGTTCTTTTTTTCTGAACAGTGGCTAATATTATGGTTGAGAAAAGAATGTGTTTCTATTCTCATTGAAATGAGGAGGAACTTAATTGCCCAAGGTACTTTATAGAATCTAATGCCTTTTTAGATCTCCTCAGTTGTCTTGGTTCTTGTAAGTTAAAGAAAATACATAAGCTGCCACTTTTGTCCTTTCTGGGAAGGGGAAAGTGTTATTGATAGAGACTTTCTATTAAATTTCCTCTGTTGTTGCCTTTTGGGAACCTGAAGCATATTCACTGTAATATGTGAGTTGTTTCAAAGCATTATTTCCCATCATTGTCCCCTCCTCCCCCGCACCTCCCTGGTAAATAAAAAATAAAGCACCCAATAACCATGTCATAACCCCGTGTTTGATGGCTGCTTGGCTGGAAGTTAATTTGATTTTAGACAAATAAATATATAAATAAATACACGCAACAGCGTCCTGTCAAGATGCCGTCTCACTGGTTAAACACCTGAAGGGAAAATGACTCCAAAGAACTTAATTCAAAAAATCCTTTAGGCCACTCTGTAGCATCTTGCAACCCAGTAAAGATTCAGACAGCTATGAAGAGAAAGACATCAATAAATAATCAGAGGTCTTAGACTTTTAAATGGGAATCTGAGCATTGCAACCCAAAGGTAAATTGAATCTTTTCCACTATCTCCCAAGCAGGTGCTCATGCATGTGTAGACTATAAAACTTTGCTCATTGTAAATGTAGCCTGACCTTTCGACAGATAGTTTTACATGGAAATAGAAAGTCTTAGCTTGAAACTGCTGAAAGGCATCTTTGCCTCCAGCAACTTCTAGTTTATACTTGGTAAAGGCTCCCCCCCCACCCCGCCCCTTTGCTGAGGGATATCTGAATCCTACTTAAACATTTTTCTGTAGCAAACAGTTTAAAAGAAGCAAGCAGTACAATATGCAGACAGCCAATGCAGAAAGACCCTTGTCAGAAAGACTGAATAATGGTATTAAAAGTGAAACTAGCCAGTTCAATCAATCTTGAAATGGGCTTTTTTTGTATCCTATCCTGTGATAAATCCAGATAGCATGCTAGCCCAGTTCATGGTGGTTCCTTTGGGAGGTATTGTGTATAGCTATCTCAACAGTTGATTAGTGTTTATAAACCTTCTATTGCTATTGTGAATGGGTGTTGGCTATTGTCTGGATAGGTGCTAAAAGGGCTCCATCACAGTATTGTCTGAGCACCTCATAATCGTCAGCCCCCCCAAGTGAGCTAGGGAAGTATTATCCCCATTTTACAGATGGGAAACTGAGATATGGAGTAGGTTAAATGACTTGCCCAGCCTTGCAAAGGAAATCTGTGGCTGAGCCAGAAGTTGAACCCACATCTCCAGAGTCCCAGCCCAGCACCTGTCCCTTTCCCTCATTGACCTATTTGTGCCCAAATGCTCCTCATCCCAAGCAAATTAGCTTAGAGGAGGAGAATTGCTCCCTTTGATAATGTTGCCTTGTTGGATCACTGTTCTCCTACATCATATCTTGCCAGAGACATACTGGTGATAGAACAGAATGGTCAAGAGACAGAGCTGCGAGTCTCCAAGGAAGCCCATGGTGTACAGAAGTAACAGCCCTCTCCAGTGGGTTCTGGGCTGTCCCTGCACCCTCTAGTGTCCCTAGAACAGCAGCAGCTTGGCTGCCACTCTTGTGCTGTCCTTCCACTGGGCCCCCTCCCCAGCCAGGCCCACGCTCCCTTTTGCTAAAGACGTAGCCAGAGAATCACATCTTCATCTGCATGCAGTATATACAGCTCAGACTGGGTCAGTGCTTGGTCTTACACCATATCTGCAGGTCTTTCATAATCCCAGCAGTTTATACGAAATGTACTTGTTCATTAAAAGCAGCAATTAGGTTTCTAGCCCCTGTGGCTGTGAAGAAAACCTTCTGAATATAAACCAATGCAGTGCGGTATTCCTGAGCCTGCGGAAAGACCCACTGAAGCAACAGCTATAAGATAGGTATGACCTGCCCCTGTTCATCAGAATTGGATGCTCACTCTGCAGCCTAATTATATCTATCTGAATATGGATATTGTTAATTATTTCACAGCTGATCATTCTAGCAGGAACAGACAGTTGGATTGTGGATGGAGGTTGAGATTAATCATACTAATCCTTCCTCCTCCCATCCGCTCACACACATATACTTGAGCCTTGACAATGTAGGTCTGAAGGTGACATTTAAACAGCAAAGGATGCCCCACACCTAATTGTGCTAAAGTGGTGATCATAAGGTAACCTTCTATGTCATCAGATTGTATTTCCTGTGTTGTTTTTGCCTATGTTCTCTGTTACTGAGGACATTTGCACCAATAACATCCCGGTTTCACAGGAGTTCCTCTGCTCCTGCTGGTTATTGATGGCGTGAAGTCGTAATCGGGAATTGGACAAATGGGTCAGAAATAATACCCCCAGGGCTATCTCACCTGCACTACAGAATGAGTGGCTGCAGAATGTTCTGTAAGTGTTTATGGGGTGACAATGGGCTGGAATGGATACACCAAGGCTGGTTTGACTAGGGAACAAGAAACTCTACAGTCAACCTGAATACCCTCCTTTGCCAAACCTTTGCCAAAGTTCAGATTCAAATCCAAGCTCCACTAAAGTTGAGGGTTGGGTTGGATTTGCCGTGCTGTTTCAACCTAGCTAGAGACAGATCTGAGCTGGGAAGCTCAGATCCAGTTCTAAATCCAAACTTCCTCAAAGTTCAGAGGGGTCTGGCCCAGTGTTCCAGTTTGGATCCACCTCTAATATTAATGTTTTGCAATATCCATGTCCTTTTCTTCTGCTTCATTTTTCTGGCCAAAACTGGAATTAGCCATGCCAAAACATCCTTAAAAAGGCTTTTCTTGCAATATATCCAGCCAGGACCATAAGGGCCTGAATGAGAACTCTGGATCCAAACACCCCAGCAAAACACCTCCATACTTTGGGTCAGAAGGCAAACATAACAGCCCGGTTCCAACACAACTGTGCCATATAAGAAAGTTAGGATAGTACAGTCTGGATTTTCACAGAAGTAACTAAACTTGAACCTGAACTTTGAGTTTTCCAAGACCTTCCTACCAGTGGTCATCACCCCCTTTGTCACAGCCTACTCGTATTTCACACAGCAACCACTTGGCAGTTTTACAGGCAGTGGATTATGACTTTGGGTGAGAAATAAGTAGCAGGAGCAGATGAATGTTTAAAGAACAAAAGACCCTATTTTCATGCAAATGTCCTGAACAATAACAAAGGAATGAAAAGCTATATAGAATATATAGGAGGTAAGAGCAGAATTGTTTCTAAGTAGAATGTTTTTCAAAGTTTTCCATCAGGAGGCAGCTCCTTAAATACTCTCCGCTCGCACTGATCTTTTCCTATCTGGGATGGCTGATCCATATGCATGTCAGGAATTGTACCAAGATACTCAATCTGCAGATCTGCATTTCATTTGCACTGGCTGCAGTCCTGGCGATGGTAAGTGTCATAGCACAGGCAGTGCTATGCGAAAACATTCCACCGATTGTTCATGAACATCAAATAGAAAAAAATACCTTTGGAATAAAATGAGTCAGACTGGGAACCTGCTGAACAAAGATACAATTAAAGCCAAATGGGTGGGTTTCTCACATCCTCCCATCAGCAATTAAACCTTTCCAGAGCTGCCGTACACCAGCCCGTCACAGTGAGATTGTTCCCTTTGCAAACAACTCCACAATAACAGACTGGCCACTACCAGGTTCATACTGGATGGAAGTGAGGCCAGTACAGAGAGACCACATGATAACCCACGGGACCATGCAAGACCTGTGATGGGGTTCTGTGTGAGTGTGTCACAGGCAAAGTGCCTTAGATGTAGGGCTACATCCCTGTTGGTCAGGAAAAGGGATTTTACAGCAGCCCTGCATATAGGCTGGCAATGAGGACAGAGCATGGGATCCCTGTCCATCAGCAACTAGTAGCCCCCACACACTCCAGGAGTATTATTGTTCTTATTATTCCAGCCCTTGGGCTGAACTATTGGCCATGGGAGGAAGGAAGGGACTAATTGTAGGCCTACACCTTGGCCTCAGGCTGTGGGAATGGATTTCACCTCCCCAACCTTCTTTTCCCCCTGACACTTCGCTGCCATAAAGCATAATGACCCCAGAGCTTTAAGCAGGTGAAATGAGCCCTTCCTCCCCCCCGCCTCACCCACCCAGTGAATGGCATGTTAGGATAAGTGCACTTCAGGTTAGTGGGATTTAGGGAATTTCAACACATAGGGCCAGGCCTGCCTGGTCTATCTGCAAGTAAGGTATCTCTGATAGTAACTCAGTCTCCTACCAGCAGGCTTGTGCTACCTACATGTCTAATGGTTCTTCACCCCAGTGCCTGCAAACTCCATCAATACAAGTCAGGTTGGAAACTAACAGTGCTGCTGGGCAGATTCTGAAGACGGGGATTGGACCAGCCACCCGCATACAGGTAGCTGGATGGAGCTCCACATAATTTCATTTCCATAGGTCCCACTAGACATGGGACTGGCTCTGGAATCCTCTGGTTAATTTGCCCATTACAAATGGGATTTCCAACTTGCAGCTGTCACCAAAACATGAGTGATACAAATCAGTGTCTCAGATTCTGTCCTTGCTTACAATCCTAGGGCCGTAATGGCAGATTTTGACCCAGTCACAGAGGAAATCACGAGATGGGACTCCCTTAAACCAAAGAATCCTCCATAAATGTATTCCACCTTAAAAAGAAAAGGGTCTGAGTCATGCGTTCACTAAGCCACTATTGATGGGCAAGTAGTCACTAGACTTGCATTTCTCAAAGAGAGAATTTCCTGTGGGGAGAAGGTAATGGGGCTCCAGCAAATTTCTACTTGCAATAAGGACATCAGAGGGAAAGTCCAAAGAGACCTTTCCTTCCCAATCAAACCCTATTTAAATACTGACATCTGTTTGAAAGCAGAATTACCATTAGATTGGCTCACCCAGCTTCATTTGTCTGCATTGTACACAGCAGAGGAAAAGATCTGGACAGGATTCTTCAGTCTTTGACACAAAATCCCTGCAGCTATGAAATTAGTTTCAATGCAAACTCCAGGCCCAGTTCTACCATCACTGCTCACAAATTGTCCCAGTGAATTCAGTGGTGTACTCATGGAATAAAGACCTGTTCACCTTGAGTACAAGTGCAGAGTTGGGCCCTTAGAGTCCAAGCATTATGGGATCTTTCAGGAAAATACTGTTTTCACTCAACACACAGTTAGCATGTGGAACTCATTGCCACAAGTTATTAGTAAGGCTAAGAGCTTAACGGCATTCAGCAAAGAATTCGAGCTGTATATGGATTACAAGTATACCCAGAATGATGATAAGGAATAAAACAAAAAATCCAACCATAAGAGTTTTAGTAGAACTATATTCCTTCTTGCATCAGGTCGAGCTGAGGAGTTTTTTTTTTCAGATAGTAAATTAAAGTCAAAATATTTTTTCTTAGTTTTTTATTTTGATTAAAAAAAACAAAACATTTCAGTTTCTGTTTGAACCAAACTGATTTTTTTTCAGATTTTTCGGTTCAGCAGCCAAACCCCAAAATCATCTCTTTGCTCAGCTCTAGCTTCAAGGTATACTCACTTACTAATGGGCGTTAGACAGAGACATTTACTGTGGAAAGTTTCCCTTATTGCCCCTTGTAAGGTTTCCTACCTGCCTCTGTATTTAGTACAGGCCAGAGACAAGGATACTGAAGCAGGTGGACACTGGTTTGGTGCCATATGGCAATTTGTATGTTGTTATCTCTTCACTAGTTCAGTTTAGCAGCTTTTATGATAACATTGAACTGCAGCAGATAGCAGATTAATAACTTTCCAGTCTAGATTTAGGTAGAGATGCTTGAAGAATCAAAAAGTGATTTGTTAGGTTCTCTCCACTGTTATTTGTGCGATCATATTGTACAATATCTGTTAACATCCACACACCCCTGCTGCTTAATTGAGAAAATGGTCATAAATTCCAACATGTCATGATTTCTGGGGACAAACAATTACTCACTGAAAAAAATATCACCACCCCATACATGTGTAAATTCACTGTTAATCATTTGTTCCTTGTTATACCTCTGTTTTATCCAGGCAGGAAATAGTTATAATACCATAGTCTGGTGACCAGTTGTGCACCACATAAAGCAAATAGTCAGTCTGAATAGTTCACAAATAACCTAGTGGCTGAAATGTTTTTGCATACTTTTGGGGGGTGAATATTGATCAACAAACTAACAAAAGCATAGAACTCACCATCAACTAGTGAATAGAGGAAAAAAGGCTGAAATCAGATAATTTATGGACCATAAATAATCCCACTAGTTCTAACTTCAGCCACCAAGTTTAAGTCATTAAAGAGAATACATTTGTAATAATCATTATTGTTGGATTCTAATATTTATATTTTAACAATCAGGCCAGCCAAGTAAATATGTGCAGAGTGGATAGTTGTCTCTCGATACATAATTTTTTCCTCATCACTATAGTTACTACAATTAAAATTCTTTCTGTCACAGTAAATGGATAGGAAAAAATATATACCAGCAGCCCAATTCTGCTCCCTTTATTCATGCAAATAGTCTCACTGAAATCAATGGGATGACTGTGCCTCATTTTCCCCATCTGTAAAACTTGACCTCCTCTTTAAAGCACTTTGAGATCTAGAGGTGTGAAGCTCTATTTCAGAGCTAGCAGTTATTATTATTACTCATATGACTAAGGTGAGCAGGATTTGGACCAGATAACTTGTATCAAATGGTACCACAGCTGATCATAATCAGACTATTTCTGATTCCTTTATCTGTATACGGTCTCATCCAAACCCAACTGAAGTTTAGGGAGTCCTTCCTTTGACTTCAATGGGCTTGTTGGATCAGGCCAGTATTTACTGTTAAGTTCTTCCCTCCAGCACCACTTGGAATGCAATGTACCTGCTGCACAAAATGCTTAAGAGAGAAGCTAATTCAGCTGTTTTACTTTCCTGCTTAGTTTGAGCTCTGCTCAGTGCTCAGAAATGTATGCAAGTGTGTGACTAATGTACAGCAAAAAGACTCAGGATGAAGCCACTTTATTCATTGTTTGTTATTGTTCTTTGTTGCTCAGTATTTTGTCAATCCCCCTGGTTATGGAGACGTTTTTATTAGAGAATACATGTTTGAAAATGGGGTTCCACGAAAATGAAATTTCAGAGGTGTGTGTCTCAGCATTGATTTTTCTATTTGTAATAACACACAATAGCATATCTTGTTTTATATCAAGAGGATAAAATGTCCCTAACACAGTGATCTCCATTCTGTGGTAATGGATAAAGCCTGTTTATGAGATGTCATTTATTCCACAATAGACAGTAAGTAAAAGCCATTTCAAGCTTCGGTTAAATCAAAGCTTGTTCGGGATTTCAGCAGATTTGCAAATTACCTTTGGGACCATTTTCAGTTTCAGTTGTTTTCCCACATGCTATTGACTATCCACGTTTTACTACAAATACTACTTCTTGTTCGCTCGCTCACTCCCTCTCTCTCTCTCTTGCCAAAGCCTTGGACTGTAGAGTGATTTGGAAGGACAATTGCATAAAGTAAATACCCAGTGTTACATTCACAATTCTTTCCTGTCAGTTTAGGAGAAAAAACACAAAAGTTTTTTGATGAAGAAAAAAAATCCAAAGAAGAGGAACATAAGCAAAAGGGTCTTATTCTGACTTCAGGTTACATAACTCAGGCAGTAAAATAGACAAGTTAGCATCCTAGAATATCCACCATAAACGGCTTCATATCTGCCACTAATGCTGTACTTGAATATGCATTACAAGAGATTGGTTCAATGGCTAAGGATGTGGCCCAATGTTCAGTGCCTTCAGCACCTCACAGGATTGAGCCCTCTGTACACAAGATGAGGTTAAGATGAAAACATTTATATGTAAATAAAATGCATTACAATACTATTCTGTCATGGTGAATTCTTCACTTATGGACATGTTTGGTTTTTTTGGAGAAACATCTTCCTACTTCTATGTGGTTGTATGTCTTGCAATCTCCTTTTAAAATGGTGATGATGGTCAGAAAAATGGCCCCTTCTTACTCAGCAGAACTGCTATCAGCAAGGGAAATTCATCTGTATGCAAAGGGCCAACACAAAGCCTATGCACCGTTGTAAATCCCATTGAGCATTGGCCTGTCAAACCGAGGGTTGTGAGTTCAATTCTTAAGGGGGCCATTTAGAGATTTGGGGCAAAAATCTGTCTGGGGATTGGTCCTTCTTTGAGCAGGGAGTTGGACTACATGACCTCCTGAGGTCCCTTCCAACCCTGATATTCTATGATTTCAGACCCCAATAGTATCCGGTATAGTAGCATTGACTTCAGTGGAGCTGTGGTGACCTACTGGGGCTGGAGGACTTGGCTGGATCTGAAGTAGTGCCTAGGTGATGTTCTAGTTCCTGACACGGATGAATGTCACCCAACATGTATTCAGAATCCCATTCAGTGACCCCAAACAATCTTTTACAGCAGACACAATACTGCTACAGGAAAGCAAGTTAGATTCTTTTAAAGCTCATACATCACCAACAGAATAACTCACTAGGTTCCGGTCGCAGAGTCTTTACCTAGAGCAATACAATCTCAGAGCCTTAAAACTCAAAAAAATTGCCTCCCCTCTCCCCCATCTAGAACAATTTCTTTCCTTGCAATTATGGATTCAACTGAATAGGGTACAGGGTTAGGGTTAGGGTATAGTGAATAGGGTTAGGGTACAGTCTATGGCCACCAATAAGAAATCATTCCATGAGCCCACTGTAGTAGTGAACAAGTGCTATGCCTGCAGCTGTTTCCTACACTGTGGTAGAATGAAGCACTCTCATCTGCCATAGAAACCGCTGAGGTCTTTGCTACTGGCCTGGTAGCTGAGGGCATGGGTTAGTGAAGGTCAAGGCATATTCCACACACTGGTAATACATCACAATTGGTTTGATAACCAATAAAGAGACTACATTTCTAACACACATAATTTCAAATGAATAGTTTCACTAGCTCTACTGGATGTCCTCATACGGCCCTATACTAAGTTCTTTCACTCTCGATCCCACTTCAAAACATAGAGCCACTTTTGGCGAAAGATCAAAAAACGCTACACTTGATGTGTCACTAGAATACTGAATTTGTGACTCTAATTTATTTACAGTCTTGCCTGCAAGTATTGTTGCAGTTAAAGTTGTGTCAGCATTTCCATTAGAAACCCAGTTTTGATTTATAACACTGGCTGTAAAAATTTGCTCCTGGCTGAAATTTGGTATGAGGTCTCAGGCCACGGGAAACATTTCCAACTTTTTTTTTAAATAAAAAGCTTGTTTGAAGCAAGTTCTACTCTTCTAGTGTAACACAAAAGCTTTCCTTTTGACTCTACAATATGAAACAGGCCTTGATTTTTAAAAAATCAAATGTACCAAATGGTTATTCTATAAGATTGTCCTATTTTTTAGACTATATCTTTTTATAAATAAAGAATATTTACTTAGACAAGTGGCTACCCAACAGAAATTACAGGTACTTCCCAGAGAAAAATGTTATTTTACAAACCAATATTAAAATATATACCTGTACTGAACACATATTTAGATGTAAATACTTCCCATCCATTATACAGTAGTCTGTTGGGTGAATGTGCATTGAAAATGCTTTATAAAGTTTTATTAAACAGCTCTGCTATTGTTACTTTTATTAAACATTTATTAATAAAATCCCAATCACTGTTGATACACATTAAAAAGAACAAGGAGTACTTATGGCATCTTAGAGACAAACACATTTATTTGGGTGTGAGCTTTCATGGGCTAAAACCCACTTTATCAGATGCATCCAGTAGAAAATACAGTAGGAAGTATTTATATATATATATATATATATATACACACACACACACAGACACACAGAGAACATGATAAAATGGGGGTTGCCATACCAACTCTAACGAGACTAATCAATTAAGATGGGCTATTATCAGCAGGAGAAAAAAACTTTTGTAATAATAGTCAGGATGGCCCATTTCAAACAGTTGACAAGAAGGTGTGAGTAACAGTAGGGGTAAAATAGCATGGGAAAATAGTTTTTAGTTTGTGTAATGACCCATCCACTCCCAGTCTTTATTGAAGCCTAATTTAATGGTGTCCAGTTTGCAAATTAATTCCAGTTCTGCAGTTTCTCGTTGGAGTCTGTTTTTGAAGTTTTTTTTGTTTACATGGCTATCACTCTGAAAACAATAATACACGTTGTTGTTTAAATTAATTTAGTACTGGTGGATGGTGTCAGACTGACAGTGTTGGAGACTGGAGACTATTTATCAACCGAACAGTTACAATACAGGCAGCAGGGCTAGCTAGCTTCCTCATCCCACCACCTTACCCTGGAGGGACCACCTTTAGCAATGAGAGCATAATTCAGTCTCCATGCTCATTCAGCCCTTGGCCTCTCTGCTAGGACTACCAACAAGGACAACAATTACATTATTCATTATGTGGACACTTGCTCACAAGACACTAGACTCATGTCACACAGATTCCCAAACAGCTGTCTGATGCCATTAGATTTTGGGTCACTACCGAACAGTGACAGAGTCAGAAGGGTGACCTCAAGGTGAAAGGCTCTACAGGCTGTTATAATCCCCTGAGCCATCCACTTCTCCAGTAACACACAGGATAAAATGTTGGGGACGATTATTGCACAGTATAGCCTAACAGATCTGTAGAAGTGCCTCCAATATTATTAGGAAAATGTGAAAATTGACTAGCTACGTATTTCCACAACTGTGCCATTTCTCAGGAGACTGAATAATAATAGAATGAATAAAATAAGACAAATTAGAATAATAAGCCAAATCATGAGGTGTTTATTTCAGCTTTACATCTATCGATCTAGGGATTCTGTATTTGTACAGCACCTAGCACAATGGGGTCCTGGTCCAGGATTAAGGTTTCTAGGCACTACAGTAATACAAATAAATAATAATGATTATAATAATACTTACATGTTGTCAATCACCATGGCATCTGAGAGATTCTGTCCTGGCCCAAGTGAAATGTTATACTTACTTCAGACACTCACCTTTATATGATGTGCACAGGGACATCCCTACACATATGCAAAGTACACAGCTGCGTAGGGCACCAGGAAATTTGGGGAACTACATTTCCTGGTGCCCTGTGCAGCTGCGTGGTGCTCCAGCCCTTGCTCTGCCTCTTCCCCAGGGCCTCGGCACCTCCCCTGCTCCAGTCCCACCTCTTACCACTCCTGCTCCACCAGAGCCCTGCCCCCACTCTCCTGCTGCAGGGGTCGGGCCTGCACTCACTTGTGGTGGTAAGTGTAGCGATGCAGTCCAAGCCCGCTCTGCCGAGTAGCACTGGAGCAGCTGGGGCCGGGGGCTGGTTTCCTCCCTGCCCCTCCCCCAGAGGCCTGGGGCCAGCACCCCCCCCCCATGGAGGCCTGTGGCCCCACAGATCCTCCCCACAAGGGGGCTGCATAGGGCACCAAAATGGCTAGGAACGGCCCTGGATATGCACAGCTTACGTGCACAAACCGTCTAATGTCTCCGTGCATTGTGGATATGCCCAGATAGCTATGCACATGCAAAAGTGTGCACCTATAGTGGGCATTTGGGGAATAAACACCCCTTCTCCCCAACTGTATTTCAATACAGATTTGGGGGTCTGATTCCACAGAGATTTAATGGACTCTAGCATAAATGAAAATCGTGTCCTCGTATTGCCTTATAGAATGCAAGCTCTTTAGGGCAGGGATTTGCTCTTACTTCGGGCATGTGCAGTGCCTAACACAGTGGCTCTCAACATTTCCAGACTACTGTACCCCTTTCAGGAGTCTGGTTTGTCTTGCACATCCCTATGTTTCACCTCACTTAAAAACGACTTGCTTACAAAATCAGACATAAAAATACAAAAGTGTCCCAGCACACTATTACTGAATAATTGCTGACTTTCTCATTTTTACCATACAATTACAAAATACATCAATTGGAATATAAATATTGTACTTACATTTCGGTATATAGAGCAGTAAAAAATAAGGCACTATCGGTATGAAATTTTAGTTTGTACTGACTTAGCTAGTGTTTTTAAGTAGCCGGTTGTAAAATTAGGCAACTATCTAGATGAGTTGATGTACCCACTGGAAGATCTCTGCATACATCCAAGGGCACATGTACCTCTGGGTGAGAACCACTGGCCTAGCACAATAGAGCAACAATCTTCATTGGAGACCACAGATGTTACAATAACAGAGCTGCTCTGAAACCAGAGAACATCTGAAGCAACAACAGCAGCATTTTAATTTAAAATAATGCTGATGAGACTTTTCTGACCAGCTCTGCTCTCAAGCGACCCCTTCAGACAGCCACTAAGGGTTGATCAGTGCCAGAGAGTCTAGCTGTCTTGTGCTAGGATGGCATGCCAAAGTGGAGCTCTGTTTGGGTGGAGCACAACAAATAGGGCTCAGATAAAAACTTGGAGAAAACCCTGGGGGGGTGGCGCAGAGAGGGAGAACCACCACTGCTTACAATACCTTTCCTCAAGTGACAAATCCTGTCCCACCTTCCACAGGGGCAGAGGCCCTGCCAGCGGCAGAATCTGTCTGCTTCACTAGATAGGTGCTAGGAGCCCACACAAATATCCTGCATGCCAGTGAACTCATATGGGGGCAGGATGGAATAATTCCTCCCGCCAAACTGGGGTAGGTGCAAAGGGTACTGCAGCCCTGCAATGGTGGCCCGAGAATGCAGCTTTAAGGAACGATTCCTCCTCTCTCCCACTATGCTATTTCCCTTTACAAAGCCCCCTGCTCTCAGGCCTGGCAGAGGTTTCGCCTCAGAATGCAGAACCATTAGCAGTGCCCACAGAAACGAAACGTATGGAAGTTCTAAGGTGCTGCACTGCTATTGGGAGCTTTTTAATGCTACAATTCATGTGAATAAAATCTGTTTCCTGTGAATCTTAATTAAGGGAATGCCTTCACTTGAAAAACAAAATGTCTTAATTGTGTCTGTCTTTCCCGTTAAGGTTTTTTACACATGCAATATATTCCTATGAGGCGGCTCTTCTCTCTAGCTCCAGCCAGTCTTGTTACAGTGAAGCTGCAGCAGGAAGGGAAGCAGTTTAAGAGGTTACAGAGTGAAATGTGCATGTGCGTTAAGGAGCAGGAGTCGTTTAAGATCCAGAAGCGTCATTAGCAGTAACATGTCATATAAACTGAGGCTCCAGATTTCCATTTTCATTTTAACTTCAGGTGTTTAGTAATCCAGAAGCTTTATTTAAGGACTGACCTTTAACCTGGGCTGTCACTCCAATTGCAAGCACTTGATGGCCACTGGGAATCGATGGACAGCATGAAGGTCACTTCCTAGAAAAACGGTGGCTATCAATGTGTCAGTTCCAATGAAGTATTATAACAAAGCAGAGGAAAAGCCTATCTGGTTCTGTGAGAAGCCAGTTTTCTCCTGGGCTGCTTCTCTTTCTCTCGTTAACTATTTGGTAAAGACAAATAGAAATAAACCACTATTAAATAACAAGCATTTTTAAACATAAGATGTATTTTTTCAGTTCCATGGATGCAAAGTGGGGGGCACCTATGACATTCACTGGTATAGCTACCCCTCTGATACTTGTTTCTCATGGATTGGTAACTGCTTAAAAGAAAGGAAACAAAGAGTAGGAATAAATGGTCAGTTTTCAGAATGAAGAATGGTAAATAGTGGTCTGTACTGGGCCTAGTCCTACTCAACATATTCATAAATGATCTGGGAAAAGGGGTAAACAGTGAGGTGGCAACATTTGCAGATGATACAAAACTACTCAAGATGGTTAAGTCTTAGCAGACTGCGAAGAGCTACAAAAGAATCTCTCACAACTGGGTGACTGGGCAACAAAATTTCACATGAAATTCAACGTTGACAAATGCAAAGTAATGCACATTGGACAGCATAATCCCAACTATACATATAAAATGATGGGGTCTAAATTAGCTGTTACCACTTGTAGCGAGGAGAGGGCTGTGGCAGGGCAAAGCAGCAAGCCTCGGCTGATTGGGGAAACAGCCACAGCTGGGGCCACGGCCCAATCAGGCCGCAGCTGGCATATAAAAGGATTGCAATCCAGGAGCTCAGGCAGTCCCTCTCTAGTGGTAGAGAGGAGAGGACTTGGATGCCTGGGAACTGAAAGGTACCAGAGCAGAGCACTGCTGGGGAATAAGGCAAGAGAGCTCCCACCTGGAAGCCCCCTAGGCTGCAGGCCTTGTCTAAGGCCAAATAGGTATTAAGGTTGCAGGGGTGCAGCCCATGGGTAGGTGGAGGCAGCAGGTTCAAACCCCCCTTGCCAATGTTGAGTGATACGGACTGCAGTCTGCCCCAGTGTGTGGCACCCAAGCTAAAGGGGTACTGGGTCCGGGAGGGACACGGGTGCCAGTAACAAGCAGGACATCGGTCTGCAGAGGGCACTCCAAAGGCTGGACAAGCTAATTCCCTGGATGACCAGCAGGAGGTGCCGCAGGGTGAGTCGTCGCCTCACTACGCCACTCAAGAAAGAGATCTTGGAGTCATTGTGAATAGTTCTCTGAAAACATCTACTCAATGTGCAGTGGCAGTAAAAAAAAGCCAGCGGAATGTGGGGAATCATTAAGAAAGGGATACATAGTCAGAAACTATCATATTGCCTCTATATAAATCCATGGTACACGCACATCTTGAATATTGCATGCAGATGTGGTCACACCATCTCATAACAGATAGATTGAGCTTGAAAAAGGTTCAGAAAAAGGCAACAAAAATATTAGGGGTATGGAATGGCTGCCGTATGAGTAGAGATTAATAAGACAGACTTTTCAGCTTGGAAAAGAGACGACTAAGGGGGGATATGATAGAGGTCTATAAAATCATGATTGCATGTGGAGAAAGTAAATAAGGAAGTGTTATTTACTCCTTCTCACAAAACAAGGACTAGGGACCACTACATGAAATTAATAGACAGCAGGCTTAAAGCAAACAAAAGAAAGTATTTTTTCATACAATGCACAGTCAACCTGTGAAAATCCTTGCCAGAGGATGTTGTGAAGGTCAAGCCTATAACAGGGTTCAAAAAAGAACTAGATAAATTCATGAAGGATAGGTCCATCAATGGCTATTAGCCAGGATGGGCAGGAATGGCATCCCTAGCCTCTGTTTGCCAGAAGCTGGGAATGGACGACAGAGGATAGATCACTTGATGATTACCTGGTCTGTTCCCTCTGGGGTACCTGGCATTGGCCACACTTGGAAGACAGGATACTGGCTAGATGGACCTTTGGCCAGTATGGCTGTTCTTATGTTATGCTGATTACTTTTAAAAATGATATGCAGGTGTCTGAGGATTTATGCTGATGTCAGACATGCTCAGTGCTTTTTTGTAATTCATAATGTGGGACAGGTGGCTTTCACCACCACCACCCCTGACTTCACTTTAAAGGGGCTGCAGAAGTGGAGACAAAAGATCACCATGGCTGAGACCTACACTGCATAGCTCAACCTGGGAAGAAGAACAGGGGCCCCTCAAAGACAAAACCCAGTCCCCCAAAATGTAAAGATGATTGACCCACTTTGGTAGGGCTTTTTCTCCTTAGTTTCCATCTCTCAGGTCAGCCTGATGTGATGACATTGCTATGGTAAATATGCACACTCACTGAAACAAAATAACACAATACATTAAATAATAGAGTGGAACATATTCAGATTCAGAAGGATCAGCTGCTATACATACATAGTAGAAAACCTCTCTTTCTTAACAGACTCTGCAGCCACCTCTGCCTAAGGGAAATGGCAAAACTGTAGAATTTGCTTGTTTTTTTTCTTAGTTTGCTGAATATTTGAGCTATTTTGTGGGAAATCCGCATCTCATATCCAGTCCCTCACTTAGGTTCAGATTATGTTACTCTTGTTCATGTTGGGCCTGGTCTACACTGGGTGGGGGGGAGCAATCTAAGTTATGTAACTTCAGCTATAATGTAGCTGAAATTGATGTTCTTAGATCTACTTACCGCAGTAATGACAGGTTTCAGAGTAGTAGCCATGTTAGTCTGTATCCGCAAAAAGAACAGGAGTACTTGTGGCACTTTAGAGACTAACAAATTTATTTCAGCATAAGCTTTCGTGGGCTACAGCTTACTTCTTCAGATGCATAGAATGGAACACACAGACAGGAGATATTTATACATACAGAGAACATGAAAAGGTGGAAGTATGCATACCGAACGGAAGAGTCCAATCAATTGAGATGAGCTATAGTCAGCAGGAGAAAAAAAATCTTGAAGTGATAATTGAGATGACCATAGAAGCTGTGAGAGAAACTTAACATAGGGAAATAGAATCAATTAATGTAATGACCCAACCATTCCCAGGCTCTGTTTAAACCTAAGTTAATGTATCTAAATTTGGCATAATTCGAGTTCAGCAGTCTCTCTTTGGAGTCTGTTTTTTGAAGTTTTTTGTGGCAAAACTGCCCACTTCAAGTCTGTCACTGAGTGGTTAGAGAGGTTGAAGTGTTCTCCCACTGGTTTTGAATGTTATGATTCCTGATGTCAGATTTGTGTCCATTTTATTCTTTGCGTAGAGACTGTTCGGTTGCCAAATGTACATGGCAGAGGGGCATTTGCTGGCACATGATGGCATATATCACATGGGTAGATGTGCAGGTGAACGAGCCCCTGATGGCGGGGCTGATGTGGTTAGGTTCTATGATGTGCACTTGAATAGATATGTGGACAGAGCTGGCATCGGGCTTTGTTGCAAGGAAGGTTCCTGGGTAGTGTTTATTCGGTAATGGTGTGCGTTTGCTGGTGAGTAATTTGCTCAGGTTGGAGGCTGTCTGTAAGCGAGGACTGGCCTGTCTCCCAAGAGCTGTGGAAGTGAGGGTCATCTTTCAGATAGGTTGAGATCTTTGATGATGCGCTAGAGAGGTTTCAGTTGGGGGTTGAAGGTGATGGCTAGGTGGTTCCGTATTTTCTTTGTTGGGCCTGTCCTGTAGTAGGTGACTTCGGGGTATTCTTCTGGCTCTGTCAATCTGTTTTTTCACTTCAGCAGGTGGGTATTGTAGTTTTAAGAATGCTTGATAGAGATCTTGTAGTGTTTAACTCTGCATGAGGAATTGAGCAAATTGTTGATATCTTAGAACTTAGCTGTAGGACAATTGGAATCGTGTGGGTTATGTCCTGGATGGAAGCTGAAGGCATGTAGGTAAGTATAGCGCTCAGTGGGTTTCCGGTATAGGGTGGTGTTTACGTGACCATCACTCATTAGCACAGTAGTGTCTAGGAAATGGACCGCTTGTGTGGATTGGTTTAGGCTAAGGTTGATGGTGGGATGGAAATTGTTAAAATCATGGTGGAATTCCTCGAGGGCTTCTTTTCCATGGGTCCAGATGATGAAGATGTCATCAATGTAGCGCAAGTAGAGTAGAGATGTTAGGGGACGGGAGCTAAGGAAGTGTTGTTCTAAGTCAGCCATAAAGATGTTGGCATACGCGGGGGCCATGTGGATACCCATAGCAGTGCCACTGACTTGAAGGTATATATTGTCCCCAAATGTGGAATAGTTGTGGGTGAGGACAAAGTCACAAAGTTCAGCCACCAGGTTAGCCGTGATATTATCAGGGATACTATTCCTGATGGCTTGTGGTTCATCTTTGTGCGGAATGTTGGTGTAGAGGGCTTCCACATCCATAGTGGCCAGGATGGTGTTTTCTGGAAGATCACCAATGGATTGTAGTTTCCTCAGGAAGTCAGTGGTGTCTTGAAGATAGCTGGGAGTGCTGGTAGCATAGGGCCTGGGGAGAGAGACCACATAGCTAGACAATCCTGCTGTTAAGGTGCCAATGCTTGAGATGATGGGGCGTCCAGGATTTCCAGGTTTATTTTCATGCCCTTAGAACAGCAGTGGAATTTCATGATTGGCTTACAGGTCTTCTCAACGTTACTTTCATGCCATGGAACCCTTGCATAATATTTTTTTCAGTAAAGTAAGAAAATACTCTACTGTGATTAGACACTTGTGGTGAAAAGACAGCACCTGTTTACTGTTGCACTTAATGTGCATTTCTTTAAGAATACATTTTGATCACATTTAGATACTGAACATATTGACCCTCCCACTTAGGATGAGTATAATGTACTGGGGTATTACATAATTTCTGCGCGTTGGTATGGAAAAAAACCTCTGTAAAAGGTTAGCTTTACTGGAATTATTGAACAAATCCAAAGATTTAAAGACAATAAAAGAGATAAAGAAAGGGGGAAAATGGCAGGGGGAAAGGGTATAACCAGAGATTAAGAAGGATGCCTTTTATATGGCAATGTATTTATAAACTTCAACGAAACCAGGTAATTTAGAGCAAATTCTTATTTAGAATGGTTACCTGCTCAAAATATACAACACAGAATACAGTTACACTGTGTGCATATTCCTCATGTTCGTAGGATCTGGCCTAGAATGTGTTTAAAATATAACATACATGGCATTGTTGTCTGAGTTAAATGCTCAGACAAAGTGGGTTTAAAATGTACCTGACAAATATTTCTATCTGATATTTGGCCTAATTCTGCATTCCTTATATACCGAAAGAGCCCACTAAATGCAGAAGGAAATACCAGAATCAGTCTCATTGGCAATTAAATTGTATTGGCCAGATCTTCACCTGATGCAAACTGGCATTGGTCTATTGAAGTCAACAATTTACCCTGGCTGAAAAGCTGGGCCTACTTTTATATCCACACTCCTCTAGGTCCTTTTCTGATGATTATTCTTTATTTCCTCTTGTTTTTATTCTTTTCATCATATTATTTAAGGATGTTAAATGATTTTAATAAACCAAGAGGATTGGGGGTTTTTATAAACTCTTCCTCTTGCGAGCAGTAATAAAAATCCAGCCATGTTTGAGTGCATTGAATGCAATTTCTTTTTTTTATTTATTCCTCATGCTGTTTTCAGATTGAAATATTTGACGTTTCTTTCCTCGGAAACACAGAGAAGCTTATTTCTGTAATAAATGGGATTCCTATGCACACATAAAAGAGCGGGCCACGTTCTGATTTCACTTTGGAAGCTACATCCGGATTAACAGGCCATACATTTCAGTGGCACGAGAGCCCATTTTTGTTTTCTTGGCAAAGTCCCCCTCGCCTTTGAGCATCTAAAAGTGCACTCACCTCTGCTGTACTTTGCCTAATTTACACACTGACAGCTTTCATCAGGACATGCCACTTAACACAACTGCTAAGTACAAAGCAAATGAAACATATGGGGGAAAATCCCCTGTGCTCAGGCTGCTGCTGCTGCATGAAGGGAACAACAAGATGATCCTGGCGGTTATTTATTTATTTATTTATTTATTTGGGAGCTGGAGATCCCCTAGCCAAAGGCCTGGCAGCAGCACGAGCTCCCATGCAATAAAGCAGCAGTTGAGAAAAGCTCAGAGTAATTAAGTGGCTGACGCGCAGAAGAAGCCGTTACAAAGAATTGACTAAATTGCCCATTCATTAGCAGCGCGGCATGGAAGGAGAATTACAACTAGACAATAGAGCCTGCAGTAATTCAATCTAACCTTGTACTTACAGAAAACAATGAGATAATGAACAGAAAAATTACCAGGCACATATTGCATTTTGTTGAGGGGGGGGACAAAAGAGGAGAACTGTAAGGGGGGTGTGGTGGGGAGGGAGAGGACAGGCACACGCAATGCTAATGGCATCGCTCAAGCTGAGCAAACGTTTCTCCAACACAATCAGAGTTCGCCGTCGAAGGGCCTCTGGGGAGCTGAGATGAGGCTAGATCGTGAACAAAAAAATGTAATTTATAAGGCGTCTGTGGACTGGAATTTATCATCGGATCCGCTCGCCGCCGCTCAATTGATATGTAGTTGATTTCAAACAACACCCCCCAGGCGCCCACAGGGAACATTTTTTAGATTTTACGCTTGGATATATCTGTTTAACTCGCCATTTACCAAAACAACGGCCCAATGACAGCACAAAGAAGTCACTCTGGAACAAAAACACACACACACACACACACACTCTCTGCATCTGCCTGACCCCCCGAGCTCAAGGAGTCTGCTGGGAATACAGGAAGGGGTGGGGGAAGGCGCTAGAGGTTGCTGGGGCTGCATGGAACAGTATTTTATTGTTAATTATTAGGATTATTCTTTCCAGATAATAAACTGATGACTTAGCACAAGCTTTGTAAACCTGCTTTAGAGCTCCCTTTCCTTCTGTCTGGTTTGCATCTCAGGCACAAATCATCATAGTTTCTGGGCTAGTCCTGTGCTTTTCCCCCCTTGGGACCAGTTCTTGAGTGGGTTGTCCATGGGACTGTTGGGGTCCTCAGAATCTCTGGTGGTCAGTGCTTAATTTGTAAGAAAGCACTGCTGGTGATCCAGTGCTAAACTGTGGAGGACAGCATTTTCTTTTGAGAAATGAGTGTGTGTGCAGGGGGGGCTTAGTCTAGTTCCTGCAATGAAGAAATAGCCACATCACAAAAGAGGCTCCCGCAGTAGGCCCCTCTGCTGAGACAAAGGGTAAGTACTGAACAGAGCTTGGAAACTGAAGTACTCTCTCCCTCCTAAAAGTGGTCACCACAGAAAAAGAGTTGAGGCGCATCACTGGGGCAGCATGGAAGAAACTATGTCATTGTCTTATGGTAGCACCTCGTTGCCTCGATAGGGGGCCCATTTTGTCAGGGGATGTATAAGCAAGTTATAAGACATCTGTCTCCTGGGGAGCTCATTGCTTGGGTTTATAAAACATTTTTATCCCCATTTAACAAGGAGGAAATTGAAACCTGCACTACCATTGCCCACTCAGAGTTTTTTTGTGACTAACAACAGGTCTTCTTGTGAATATGGTCATTTCATGTCCCCCCCAAAAGTGGAAAAAAATAACGTAACCTTGGCCCTACAAAACATTTGTTTTATAATTTAGTGTAATGCATATTATTTACATTATGGTAATGCCTGGCCCATCGTGCTTGATGCTGTACAAACACAGAACAAAAAGATGGCACCCATGCCAAAGCACTTACAATCATATGATGAACGTTAAGATAGGCTGTAACTTTTTGCCTAAATATGAATGAATGATGTATCGACATTACAGCACACTGAAAAATTTTGTGACACTGTGTTATCCGTCTACAGTACATTTGCTTAATGATGTTAACTAGTTGGACCTGAGACGGCAGATCTGTTGCATAGACGTCTCAAGTTGATTTAAGTACAAATATAAGTAACGGCAGAAAGGCCGGCTTTCTGCCTGCAGTAGCACTCAGCAGTATTATAGGAGGGCCAGAATTCAGATCCCAGTGAGACTACATAATGTCATGAACCAGATTTTTTTTTTAATCATGCTTAAATAGGCAATTTTTAAAATATTTATTTTTTTAAAAAATCAAGAGAATTTATTGGTGACCACAGATGACAACCCTGGAAACTGAAAAGCTTCGCACATAAATCATGGGCATTGACAACCTCAGCTTTCTCACTCCATGAATGTCCCTCAACAACAATCCTGAGATGCCAGGCCAGCCCTAGGCAAGGGAAGGGACTACAGCGTCCATGACCCACGTGGGTGTTGTCCTCTCTGCTGATATTACAAACCAGGAGGTGAGTTAGTGCCAGCTGTGCAGGTTGTCTGATGAACCCTCTTGTTTGTGTATAGAACCCTCTACAAACCCCGAGACACCTTACAAAGTCCATAGAAGCTCTCTTTCTTTCTCTTTCTCTCTCTCTCTCTCTGTGTTTGCGTATAATCATGCACAAAGGGATGGTTGTTGAATCCAAGGGAAGAGGATTAGTCTTTACTGCCAGATCATCTCAAGAGGGAATGCAAACATTGCTAGAAAGAGTAGCAGTGGAAACAGAGTAGTTAGGTCCAAAGATAATACATGAAAAGACAAAGATAGTGGTGCAAGCTCAGGCAAGTGAAAAAGTGGAGTTATTCCTACCCAGATCCGAAATGGCATGGAAGTGCATTGAGCACTTCAAATACCTGGGTAGTATGAGCACACGGGTCGCTAAACATCACTTACCACCTACAGTTGGACTTGCAACTGCCGTTCTCGTGACACAGCTACATTTGGAAGAGGAAAGGTATTACTAAGAAGTGTGAAATGCACTTGCTGCAGTCTCTTGTCTTCAGCATCTTGCTATATGCATGTGAGACACGGACATCAAAGAAACAGACATTCAGAGATTTTCTGCCTTTGAATTGAAATGCTACAGGCAATAGCTGTGTGGTAGCTATACTTCACATGTGACTAACAAGGAAGTAATTTCCCAAATTTACAGCACAACTAGAGTGATATCTGGTATTATTAAGATGGGCACATGAAGAGAACTTGAGTTTGCCGGGACATGTGGTTCGGCTGAGTGGAGGAAGATTGCCAAGGCTAGTGTTGCAGGGAGTGGTGCCAGGTGCAAGGGGCAGGGGGTCTGGCTATGAGGGTCATTCAGTGATGCAGCTGACTGGATGTGATGAAATATGGCATGCTTCTCAAGGCTGTGCGAAGCCCGCAAAATGTGGAGGAAGATTGCTGGCCGATGACTCTCTTCTGTTGTTTTTACTATTCATTCTGAGGTGACTTGGTGGTGCTTTGCACTGAGAGAGAATATAATGTAGGGAAGTGGAATGTCCAGTCAGCTATTTTTCTTTTTAAACCAAGCAGCAATGGTGCCTGCAATTAACAAACAGGACTTGCATGTCCTCCTTAAGAATTCTGCCAGCCAGGACCCCATAGCATATGGGTGGCCTATGCAAACACACTGCCAGCCACACAAGTGCTACCCTGATGAGCACGTGCTGCTCGTTTCAGCAAGACCACTAGCAGGGATCTGGACAGGCTCTCTAGATGGTTAATAACGGCCCTTTGAAGCCAAAGTGCATGGCTTAACACAGAAACCGTTCTCTTTCCCTAATGCTGTCCTGAGTGCTAGGAATAGAATGTGACTTTCTGCTGGTATGAAGGAAAGAGGCTCCTTATATCCTCTTCTGCCCCAATGCACTCGTGAGGCATGTGGGAGGACCTAGCTTAGAGGCTGATAGGCATTTTGTACATTGCAAATAAACAGGTCAGTGTATTATCACTGTAATGTGGGGTACGCTATAGCTTGAGTACTAGTCAACTGTCCTTGATTTCCTGGATGTCTCTTCCTGAATCCACTCAGCTCCAGAGGGTTACAATTAGCCTCTTTGATCATCTATTTTTAATAAGAGAATGTTTTGCTCATGACAGGTGCTAAATAGGCCGGGCTGGAGACTGTAGAGAAAGCGCAGCATTAGCTTTCGCAGCACTCCAACAACGTGCTTCCATCCTCACTGACAGAAGCCATCTCCAGGGTTGATCAGCCTGCCCATCATTTGAAACCATACCTACACACTGTGTAGCAGGGCAGTCACTCTGCTCCGGCTCTGAAAGGGTGAAAAGCCAGCCCTTGGAGAGGGCTGGGGCTGAGAGCCAATAAGAATAGGCTGACTGGGGAAGCAGCCACAGCTGGGGCCACACCCCAATCAGGCCACAGCTGGCCCTATATAAGGGCTGTGAGCCAGGAATTGAGTCAGTCTCTCTCTTGCTCTGGAGAGAAGACCTAGCTGCCTGGGAGCTCAGAGTACAGGGAACGGAGCAGGCGGGTGAGAGGGTTGGGGGTTCCCCTGGAAGGGGAGACCCAGAGCGTGCTGTGGCAGAACCCCAAGGTAAGGGGTACTGGGATACAGGAGGGACACAGGGGGCCTGAGACAAGTGAAACATGGGCCAGCAGAGGATGCTCTGAGTGCTGGATGAGCTAATTCCCAAGAACACCAGCAGGAGGCACCTGGGCTGGTGAGTCACGCTTCGCTACACACTGCCATCCAGGGAGTCAATTGATGTCAGTTGTCAGAATAGTATTTTGGGGGAGGAGGGCTCTTGTGCAGTGGGCATGGGTCTGAGCAGAAAGACAATGGCAATATTGAAGCATGGCTGGATGTGAGCAGTTGATTGCAGTTCACAGAGAAAGTCTCCAGATCACACTTCCAGTGCCCCAGGTTATCCAGTTCCCCACCGAGGCCCATTGTTCAGCATTCCAATCTGTAATGCTCCTGAGGACATCGAGTATAGGGGACAGCTCAAATGACAGAACGGGCTTAACAGTGTTGTGTTATAATCCAAACAAGTTTATGCAGGGTTTAAATTCTCAGACAGTATTTCCTGGAGGGCCACCCCTCTGCACACCAGCACCCATTCAGGGCTCTGGGCTTCAGCTATGGGGCAGGGGTGTCTTGGGGCTTTAGCCCTGTGGCATGAGCTGGGTCTAAGGGTTTCAGCCCTGTGGGTTTAAAAATATTTACTGGAGCTCTGCTCCGGACAGCTCTGGCTTAATTTAAGCCTTGGGTTTATGAGTGATTCAATACAGGATGGTAGAGGGAAGTAACAAAGTGTAGGAAAAATTACAATGTTTAGCTACTTAGGCACATATTGGAACATGTCTCCTGTGACTATTCATTCAAAACTTTAATCTAATTTGCTCATGGCCCTTTTTGTGATTGGTTTCTGTGAACAGTGTAGCGAATAAGTTGACACGGGCAAATGAACTAAGGCAGAAGCATTTTCTCAATATCACAGAAAACAAAGTCCAAATTCACAGCCACAGACATTCACACTAGAAACCTAATTGTAAGAACTGCAATCATCCAACCAGGGCACAGAAGCACATCATGTGACCCATCCAAAACAGTTCAAATATCACAGTCACCAAGAACTAATTGCTGGATAATTTTAACAAAATTTGAGAAAAATTGCTGTCTATTTGGACAATTCTCAAACAGACAAAGAGATGAAATTCATCTAACACATTAATATGTCACACGTACTTGCCCAGCAATAAAGAATACCATAGAGAAGAGGGAAACTGCTTTTTCAAAGGCCATTTCACAGAATAGACACCAAGGGACCAAATGCTCAGCTGGTATGAATCACCAGATAGAGATCTGGCCCATGCATTCTTTTGAAAAAGTAAGTTCTCATGAAACATTTAAAGGAATGGGGCATCTTGGAGCAGCAATGATAATTTTTTCAATGATTCAAAACAAGAATTGCTACGTGGTTTATTATTACTAATTTTAATAGACAGTTGGCCATTTCTTTACCTAAGATATGTACCAAAAAATAACAATGCATGTTTGTTAAAAAAAAATTTCCTTTTTGGCCATGGTTCATATAAATCTACTTTTTCCCCACAGTGAAAAGTATGAGAAGGAGACAAGCCTACAATGTATAGCAGCCAGGCCTTTGATACAACCTATGACTGCACAGACAGTTAGTATTCCATTGCAACACAAAGGATTTCTAATACAAAAGACAACAAATGATTGCACAGGATCTAAAGGATTGTGACTAAAGCTGCATAAAATGGTTTGGAATAAACATTACCCATGGCAAATATCACCATGTAACTTAATGAGCCTGACATGAGCTTTCAGTGGGGAAAAAAAAAAGCCATATCAGGCTTAGATATGCTGCTTTGAGTTTGCTTTTTTGCCTCCCTGCAAAGTAATGTATTTGCTAATCATGTTCCTTACAGATTTTATATAACTTGGTACCTTCTGCAGTAAGGTCATTGTGCAAGAAAACTACAGACAGCTTAACAAAAGGCAAGTTCCATGTCTGATTCTTGGGCAGCGCCATCCGTCTGCTGTCTTGAGCTGTAGCTTACAGGCTTTGCAAAAATTTGTGCCATCAAAGTCATCAGCCTAAACGTGATGTAAACTCCAGATTGGTATTTAACTAATATAGGCCCAAACCAAAACCCTGGGTCTGACCCCATCTCCACCACCCTGAAATTGGGGTTTTTCCAACGCTTAGACTCTGGGAACTTAAGCCCATCTCTAGCTTCAACGGGTGCCATAAAGGGGAGCCCATCAGAAATACTTGGATAGTTCACAAGTATGGGACACTTGAAAGGTCTGCGTAATGTTCTAAGAGGAACTTATTAGCTGGAATAAAATTTGCCTATCTTTGAGCCATAGAATAACCTTTCCAGTAGCTTCAAGAGACCATAATTAGTTACTACACATTTGTAACTTTTGTTAATTGCCTTCTTCTGTGTGCACAGAAAAAAACTGCTCCCTGACTTGAGATGCTTACAGTCTAAATGGAGCTATGAGACCCAGCTGGTTTTCCAGCTTAGAGCATTTCTTTGTAACCTACTATAAAGAACATGTGCAATAACCCTCGAGAAGGCCACTTCAGATACTTCATACAAAGCAAGAGGGCAGGGACACCATACACAGACTAAGTAACTGTAGGGCCACCCATTCTTTGATAAGAGGAAGCAGCTCTGTGCTGAATGGGAGGTTCTGTCATCTAGTAGTTGCTCCACTGTACCTCACTCTTTGGTCATGGAATACAAAGGATATGTTGTAGGCAGTCATGGCTGGGATACTTAGGGTCTTCTCTTGTTCTCATTGAGGATTTACATTGCTATTTCAGCATCAGGCCACACATACAGGTGAGCATCACTGGGAATTAGACTGAGAATGTCAAACCTATGACCTATTCCAAATCAGATTTGAACCTGGATCACTGGGTTGAGGAAGGTAAAAATATTAACCCATAGCATATGATCATTTGGATTTTCCCCAATACCAATTACCAGAGGTAGTCCGCTTCAAAACCCATGATCCGCTGGGCTGTCACCATAAGCCCTTATAATATATTTCAACCGTGGAAACATCAGAATGGTCTTAAGCAAATCAGTTAGCATGCTGGTTAATGTCTTTGGTATAAACATAACCATGAGACAAATGGTCTCTCTCCATTGACCCTAATCTTGAGTAAGAAAATAAAATGGCGTTAGCACAGACTTTCTCCTTTAAGTAAGGTAAATGGAAACACAGTGTTATGTCAGCCGTGGCATGCCAGCAGTACAACTATTTTCAGTGTGGCAAAATGCCTTTTTTCTTTCCTCCTGGATTGCATAGTTCCTCTGACAAGGAAGGGTAAAGACCCTCAAGGGTTCTCAGAGAACATCAATATGTTTTGTATTTAATGTGCTGGCTCAGTTACAGCAAATTAAAGAGAGTGGGCTTGGTACAAGATAATGCAGCATGCAGTTCCTCACTCCCTAGTCGAGTGGTATACACTGAAAATGATACTCCAGTGTGGAGAAATAGTGCACATTACATCCCCCTGCAGTAACAGAAGAGACATTAGACAAAGCCCTGAGTCTTAATGGTACACATCAGGAAAACATCTGAGCTTGGGCCTTCAATCACAAACGCTGCAGGATTTAAAAATGAATAAACTTCACATTGTGATTCTCTTATTTATCCTTTATGCAAATTGTCCCTGGGAGGACACATTATGTTCACTGCATGGCACAGCACAGACCTGCAGGAAAGCTTTGAGGGCCACTAGGATGTGATACGAAATACTCCAGGCCCCTACCTTACGGTTTGTGAAGCAAAAACAAAATATATTCTGGATCTCTTTTTATTCAGCATCAGAAATATTCCAATATTAGGCAAAGAAGTCAGTAGAAACAATAAAGAATAATCCTGTTTCCATTCCGACACGATTGCTCCATGGCAGAACTTGGTGACAAGGCTTAGTAAATAGAGCTCTGAAATTCATTTTTAAAATTCAGAGACGCTAACAACTTCAAAATAATACATCACTAAAAGGTAACAAATGAGTTGATTTTAACAAGTATGGTGGGCTAATACATTGTTCAGATGGCCTTGGAACCTGAAAATTAGTTATACAGTCAGCCTTTTCAAGCTACTCACTGGGATTGCAACACAAGAGATCTGCTCAAAATTATTTTCCTGGCCAACATTTCTTGATCCACACAAATCTATCAGGTTCCAGAGTAGTAGCCGTGTTAGTACAAATCTATCACAGTCTCCTTGAATGAGTCTGTCCAAAATGGCAAAGCAGCAAACAGAAAGAACTGAAAGTTCAGGGACTCAGCCACAAACTTAACCACGTGAAGCCATGGTGTAAGGGTAAACTCGCCGGTGGGTCAAAACTCCATAATCAAAAATCCATTCTCTTTACCGTTAACTGAACAATTTCCTATTATGCCTCCTCCATATTCAGGGAACAGCAGAGCACATGAATGTTCTTGCACTTCACTTCACTATGTGACCATCACTGATAAATATCCCAAGCTGAACAAACCTACCAGGTCAATGGAATTATTGCACCAGCTATGGCCTAATATTCTATTGGTCCCAAGAGACTCCTTCGTAGGAGTTTAATTAAGAATCAGCCAGAGGTGAAACTAAGAGGGGAAATCTGAGGAAGCAAAGCTCCTCATCTTCTGCTAAAAGCTGAGGGAGCACTTTTTAGGTTGGGGGATCTGAGCTTCTCCCATGTTCTCCTTCCTTTCTGGATGATGAAGACTCAACTGGCAGGGAGAAAACTGAAGAGAGAGGAGCAAGAGGAGCTTGTAGCTGGCTGAGCAATTTCCATCTCTCTCAACCTTCCAATCAGCAGGTGGAATAACAGCACTGCCTGAATGGGAAAGAAGAGATGGCCCAGACAGGGGTTCTGTATTCTCCAGAACAGACTAGATTGTGTATAAGATTGCTACTGAAAATTCATTTAAAAGGTTCTAAAATGCAGCCAATTGCACTGAGTATTGTGAGGAAGGACTCATTTTCATTTGTTTTTCCAGCAAGACAGATTTCCATCCTGGTCAAGTTTGAATGGGACATTTACATGGATGAAATGGGGAAAGACAGGCATGGGTCCCTATCCAGCTGCATGCATAGCAGTGGAGAGAAATTTAGTCTGACATACAAATGGATGAGTTTTAAAAAAATAAGCATGTTGTCAGGCGAATACAGAAGAACTAAGACTAAACTGTATTGTAGTCAGCATGAATAAGCCTTAATATAGATTTAAATTTTGAAGACAGATGATGGATTCAAGTCCATCAAAACTGATGGTTTCCAGTGAAAAGGAAAGCACTTGGCTGATTTATCGTCTCTCATAAGGACACTGAACAGATAAGAACTGATGCAGATGATCTTTCATTCTGCCATTATTCCAGGTGCTTTGAAAAGAAGAATATTGGACTCAACAAAGCAAACGTTTTCAAAGCCGTGGTCTGTGGAGCATAGACTGGTGGTCTGCAGAGAGCTGACTGGTGACATGATGCTGGCTTCTCTTCTGTTTCCAACTGTTAAATCACATTTAAAGAAACCAAATATACACTCAATGCTTTCCTAATATTATTTAAATGCTACTGCTGCCATAGTGATTATGTGATGATAAATGAGAAGGGAAATGTCAATGAGATACTCTACTTAGATGTGACCAACACTATGAAAAAGTTGGGGAACTCTTGGTACAGAGTTTATAAATACCTGGAATATTTGCTAGAAGATAATGGCCAAAAACTCCAATGTAATTAAAATCAGAGACATCTTTTGTTGCCTAGCACTTCTAATGTTCTATTCCTATTCTGAAAGCTGGTGTGACCTATAATTATTATTCAATATTTGTATTCTAGTAGCATGCAAATTCCCCAATCAGGATTGGACTCCCCAAACCTGATTCTGTATTGCTTGCATACCTGTTAATGCAAGTTTTGGATGCATAATGGAGCTGAGTGAGCAATTTCTAATGCGTAGTTTATGCCTCTTCTTTCTGTTTGTGAAATACCCACAAATGACAATTTTCTTAAATTTAGTCCCGAATCAAAATTATTCATTGATGTTTTCTGTGATTTTTCTTTATTCTGTGGCTTGTTTTTCAAATATCCAAGCTGACCTCATTAGTCATGCCGGATCACATAAGTCACATGCTGTTTTTTCTGTTCCCTGAGTGGATGAGCACAGTTCTTAGGCCCAGGCTTCTGGTGTGAATGGTGAGTGTTCTGAGTGTTAGTGTTTGACTGACATCTTTTAACACTGGCTCCCTGAAAGCATTCCTGCTAGCAAAACTCCAGTGCATGAATGATCGTGGAAAGAGAACTCAAAGAAGGCACCAGGGCAAGTCAGGGGACATTGGTGCCAACCTGCAGCTTCAGAAGGCCGCAGGTCATGGGGAGCTGCCAGTGAACGTGTGGGGGTCACAATGGATTGGTGTTCTGGTGTTCACGACGCGTCCCCTGTAAGTATCCGGCTGCAGCTTGTCTGTGGTCTGGAGAAACGGACAATCCAACTAGCAGATCAAATTTGAGGATTACCACAAATCTCAGCCAACAAGTTTGTATACACCAAATAATAAGTGCATTTGTGATATTTACTGTGTATGCTCAGTTTCTATCTGGTATTGAGTATGAGCTGTTTTGTGCTGGCTGAGAGCTCTGTGGGAATAACATGAGCTCCCTGGGAACACTGGATATCTCCCCATTTATCACAGCTCTGGCTGGTGCACACTGCATCTTTCCATCTTCCTTCTGTGTAGCAGGAAACCTGCATTCACTATTCCCTCAACTCTCTCTCCACAAACACACTCATCAATTCTGGCTGCAGTAATTATTCCCCACAACCCAACCCCCACTTCAGCCTTTGCAGGTTCCAGCTGCAGCAGTTTGCATGACACAGGAATTTGAAGGGAATAGGTCACATGCTGACTCTTGGGCCTTTCAGACACAGGCTACAGCCTAAACAGTCTCCAGGGTGTCCCAGTTTTCAGGGGCTGGCTGAAATGAGACCAGTTCACATTTATTCAATATAAGTAAATGTTCATGGTCGCTCTTCATCATTATCCACCCAACTGTAGTGCATAAAATCAGCCCCTTCATCACATGGGCACTGACTTTTGGTTTTGCAGGTGCTTTTGAAGAGGTTTGTGTGTTAGGGGGAAAGAGGCTTTTCCAGTTTCGGAAACAGGGTATTTTCAGCATATTTATATACTTCTTTCATATTCTAGTTACCGAATATGTGTCTATCATTGGTATCTTAACAATTTAATCATTATTAAAATAGTAATGAACTACATAATTACATTATAATGAATTACAGTATATTAAAACCACTGCACTCACCTACAAGCTGTCTTCACTAACATCCCAGTTTAAAGACATTGCGTCTCACTATAGTTTTCTGGATGAAACTGTTATTTATCCATCTTTCAACCTGGCCCTACTCATGTCCATTACCTGACTGTGAATCGTGGAATTCTAATCGAATAATTCCACCTTCCGATTTAACTGTGCACCATGTATATGCTCCTGACACCTACTGCTGCCATTGTAAAGTGTCGGTAAGGCAAAGTAACTGCCAACGGACATTGTTAATAACAGTTATCATGTAAAAAAAAACCTACCATGGTTGCTGGGTGCTGAGCACCCCCTATTTTTTTTCTGTAGGTGCTTGAGCACTGAAGCGCCCCCCGAGTTGGTGTCTCTGTTTCATTGTGTGATTGTAGGTTTTTCTCATTCATTTTTTGACATTTTTCTTATTCTTTGATTCTCTCTATTCTTCACCCCCAGCTAACAAACTCAAACCTTTTTTTATGTGTCTGGGAGAATGGCTTTGGTTTCATAAAGGAAAAGAGCAGACAACAAGATTCAGGTCTGAGTTCCCAACCATCATGAGGAAGATTTACCATCACTGTGTATCTACTGTCACCCACTCAGAAACAAACTGTAGTAAGAGGAGGCCCTAAGACATGAACCTTGGTATCAGAGGCCTGGTATGAGGCCTAAGGCCTGAACTAAAGAAATGGTCAAGACTTTGCTAACATAAAGCAAAGTGAAGCTGTGAGCCAGAGGCAGGCCCTGCTCACAGAAGCTGGCAAGGAAAGGGCTGATGCTGCAAGAGATACCGTACCTAAAAAGGTACTGAACACTAGAGATCAGAACATTCACATACTTGCACATTCCACACAGATAACAAGGAACAGGCTGACCATCCCAATGACAGGGCAAAAGGGTAATATGCAACCCTGGTATTCTATGATAAGTCGACCTACGCTAGGCAACTCCAGCTATGTGAATAACATAGCTGGAGTTGACATACCTTAGGTTGAGTTACCACGGGATTTAGACGGAGGGAGGTCAATGGCAGAAAGTGTCCCATCGACTTACCTTACTCTTCTCATTGGGGTAGAGTACTGGGGTCGACTGGAGAGCAATCTGCTGTCGACTTGGTGGGTCTTCACTAGACCCGCTAAATTGACCACCTTGACCACCGGTGGCTCAATCTCAGAGCATCGATCCCGGCTGTAGTGTAGACATAGCCTAAGGCATGGAAATTCTTATGTAAAACACAGCAAGTCAATGACACAGCCACTCTGTGGTCATTGGGGGTTCTCTTCGGGTCTGCTGTGTCAGCTATCTGCGCAGAGCTGGGGCAGCACACAGAGGGAACACATGCACGCAGCCGAGTGATCCCAACAAGGAGAGAGCAGAGCACCACACCGGTAGCATCTGACAACACACACACCTCTGACAACACAAACGTACAGTAAACCTCTGCGTTTCTACCAAATGAACAGACTGAAAATAATCAGTATAGCTCCACAGGGTAGCACAGCTACACAACAGCAGCCTGCCTTCTCGCAGAGAGTCAGCAAAACCCAGCCTCTGCTCGGAGCACGACAGCTCATTATTTTCTTTGCTGATATGAACACTATGTGGGACTGTCTAAAGCTGCAGTTCTCAAACTGTTTTAACGGGGTTACAAGGGCTGGCATAGACTTGCTGGGGCCTGGGGCCAAAGCCCAAGCCCCACTGCCTGGGATCGAAGTCTGAGGGCTTCAGCCCTGGGTGGAGGGGTTCAGGTTACAAGCCCCTGCCTGGGGCTGAACCCAGGGCCGTCCTTAGCCATAGGCAAAACAGATAGCCGCCTAGGGCACCACTAGGTCTGGGGGCACCGCTCTGCAGGGAGCCTGGACAGCCTGGAAGCAGTGGAGCGTGTAAGAGCAGGGATGCTGGGTCCTAGAGAGAGCCGAATGCAGCACAGTCTGAGGGAGGGGATTGGCTGCTAGGGTCTCTGGGAAGGGGTGGGGGAAGGAACTCACCTGTGAGTGTGACTCTTTCCCCCAGCGTGAGGTGAGGCAGACTTGGCAGCTCAGGCAGTATCCTTTGTTGTCCCCCATAACATCCATTCTTCTCCTCCTTGCCCCACGGAGCACCCTCTTTCTCCCTCCTTCCAAGGAGCACCCCTGTCTCTCTCCCCCCACCCCTCTGGCAGGGCTGGGTTGGTGAGGTGCTGGGGTGGAGGGAAGGCTGGCTGGCTGCCTACTGAGGAATGAAAGTGAAAGTAACTCACTTCCTCGGCAGGCAGCCGGGATTGGAATGGTCGCACACAGCTGGGCTGGGGATAGCCAGATAGCGTGTGTGAAAAATCAGGACGGGGGTTGGGGTAGAGTGAGCAGATGTCCCACTTTTATAGGGACAGTCCCAATTTTTGGGTCTTTTTCTTATATGGACTCTTATTCCCCCTCACCCCCCTATCCTGATTTTTCACACTTGCTGTCTGGTCACCCTAGGTGGGGGTAATTGGTGCCTATATAAGACAAAGCCCCAAATATTGGGACTGGCCCTATAAAATCAGGACATCTGGATCTGGTCACCCTAGCTGGGGACCATGTCTCTCCCCCGGGCTGGTAGCGATCTATCTCATCCAGGGGGAGCTGCATAGGGCAGGATAAGCTGCTGTGGCTCCATAGGTGCCTCGTCCCTGAGATCAGATGCTGTGCTAATATCACCATGGTCCGTTGGGCTGGCAGTAGTGCCCATTGGCATGTGATTGGACCTGAGGGTTTGCTGCTGCTGTTGCCACTCTGCACCCCAAGAGGTGGATTTTGGGGTCCTGCAGTTTTCCACCTATCTCCTCCTCTACTGCAGCCAGCAGGTGGGGATGAGCAAGCATGAAAGCAGTACATGTGTCTGCATTTAGCCGATTGTACATTTTACAAAATTTATTCACCCAAAATGCTTGCTAACAATCCTGAATTCAATCAATATTTTTAAAAAAAAAATTCAATATCTTAGCCAAAACCAGAAAATTAAGTGTTGACAATTATTTTGTGACAAGTTTGGTATGGGGAAGGGAGGGGCCAGTTTTCAATCAGAGAAACAAATAATGTTGACTGACTTTCCTATAGCCCTGTTACTGTTAAATAAAGCCCTCCAACAATATGTAATATGCTCATCTCCTTACTAGTGTACAGAGCAGTCGCAACCTATGGCACACATGCCAAGGTGGCATCGAGCTGATTTTTGATGTGTATGCAGCGCGGGCTGAGCAGCTCAGCCCACCGCTGCTCTGGGGTTCCAGCTGTTGCCCATTACCACCTGGGGTCTCAGCTGCCAGCCCCACTCAGCACCCCACTGCTGGCCTGGGGACCCCAAGGACCCAGGCTGGCAGCGGGCTGAGCAGGCCAATTGGTGATACCTGGCTGAGCCACTCACTCTGCGTTCGGCCTGTGGGTTCCATTCACTCAGCGGCACCACTGGAGACAGGCTGAGCAGGACTAATCAACGAAATAGGAGAAACAAGAGCAACTAGTGACAAAGTGCAAGAACCTAGAGCAGTGGTCCTCACCTTTTTCGTTCTGGCACCCGCCAGACGAAGGACCATGGTGGCAGACGAGCATCCACCAAATGCTGCCTAAATTCGGATGCACTTTGGTGGCGACGCCTCTGGATGATGATGCTTGTTGCGGCAAGCGGCATCATCCCAGAGGTCACCGCCGAATTTCGGCAGCATTTCGAGAGGTTCTTGTTCCTCAGCCAGTATGCAGCGTAACTGAGAGGGCTGGCCTTGGCACCATGGCACCCATGGGCACTGCGTTGGGGACCCTACTAGAGAGCCTCCTGAAGCACGCGATCATTTTGATTTTAATTAGGACTTTGAACTGATATGAAGAATTGAGTACGCTGTCATCAAATATGCCACATGCAAAATCGATGATGGACATGTACAGTTTATTCATCACAGCAAACTTGTTGACATGATATCCCTAATGTGTACACTGCCAATGTATTCTACTGACAATTCTCTGTAAGTAGTAAGCATCAGGGAGAACAAGTTTCCGAACAAACTAAAGCTCATTTAACAAACTATTCTCTGCTCTACAGAGTCAGGAACACTTGACTCGTCTTGCTATATTTCTTGCCAATCAAACATGACATCACTTTGTCTTTGTCATACGATGACATTATTACAGATTTTGCAGCCAAAAAAAGCCAGAAAAATTGCTTTTAATTCAAAACAAATCTTTGTTTCAATACCTCTTCATATAAATTTCCAGTAAAATGTTGACAAATTTAAAAAATGATATTATTTGCATCATTCTGTCAAATCAGAATTTTTTCTATAGTGCTACTTCTTTAGTGCTAGTCCATCAGCATTACAGTGTGCTTAATTAAGTTAAACTGGTTTTAATAACATGCAACTTTTCCAATACTGTAAGCTTATGTTTGTGTTGCTAAGAGCAAGACAGGCATAGGGACACCAGTTTAATAATCCCGCCTAGGGCACCATAAATCTTAAGGACGGCCCTGGCTGAACCTGAGGTGGTGGGGCTCGGGTTTTGGCTTTGCCCCTCCCCACCCCCCGCCAACCAGGGCTTGGGCAGACTCAGGCTTCAGTCAGTCCCCACTCCTGGGGGTAATTTAGTAATTTTTTTTTGTCAGAAGGGGGTCACAGTGCAATGGCATTTGAGTACCCCTGATCTAAAGCATTCAAGGGAGAAGAATGATCTTGTGACTAACATGCAGGCTTGGGAGTCAGGAGTCTGTTACCCATACACTTCCTGTGTGAATCTGGGCAAGATGCTGTGTTTTCCCCAGCTGTATAACAGGGAGGATAAAATGTTTGCTGTGGGAGCACCACGTTTTTCTCCACTATCCAGGTAGAGTTGAACCTCAGTTACCCTTCTGGGCCTGGTTTAATCATGCACGAAAAACAAATGACATCCCAAAGGAAAATCTCACAACCCTTCCCACACCCCCAAATCCTAGAGTTTGGCTTATTGAAATCTCATTAGAGGAATAGCCATCTTAGTCTGAATCCACAAAAACAGTGAGGAGTCCAGTGGCACCTTAAAGACTAACAGACTAACAGATCTGTTAGTTTTTAAGGTGTCACTGGACTCCTCGTTGTTATTGAAATCTTATTAATTCTCAAATTTTGTCCGTACACTTTTACAGAAAAGTCCTTCTTTTCATAACTTAGTCTGACTCACCTGACTGTTTGAAACTCTACCAGCCATCTCTTAGGCCTCCACGGGCCTCCTTTTAACAGGGTTAGGGTGATCCCCTCTCACTTGGTATCAGGAGTTCATAAGTCCTTTCCATAGATTCTAAGGGTTAATCCCTAGATTCCAGACAATCTTTACCTCACCTCCCCAGGCCTTGTCTAGAGAGACCTAACAATCACTGCTGATCCCCTTCAGGCTCCCTAGTGGAGCACTCTGACTTTTATAGCTTGCTTCCCTCTTCCCAGCAGGTCATGCCATAGCCTACAGTCACATGTAAAGCTAGTCAATAAATGTCATTTTTCACAGGAAATTTCAAAAAAATTTCTTTTTTTCCAGAAAAAATAAATTCCCAGGAAAATATGAAAAAAGGGAGTGAAAGGGGGAAAATAGAGGGAAAATTTGTTTCCAAGAAAATTTGTTTTCATTCTGAAAAAAACAGATTTTTTTAACTAAAATTTAGCAAAAACAAAAAAAAATGCCATTTTCTGTTATCAATATGGTTTTGATGGAAAACTTTCAAAGTTCTAGTCACACGATCTTAAAGGAAACCAGACACTGGTAAGAGCTGAGTCTAGCTACCTCTTAGGTTATGGCTCAGCCTCTGGGGTCAGGCTTCAGAGACCAAACTTCAGCTTGAACTGCAACTTCAAAGCGCTGCCTATGCTGCTGTATCCCACTAACCCAAGTGTATCAAACTGGGCTGGGAGGCTTGGTTCTTCAGGCAATATAGACATTCCCTCAAAGGCCCAGCTACCCACTGCCAGTGGCAGCTCTCTCAGATGTAATTAATTGTCTGTAAAGTGCTTTGAGATCCTCAGACAAAAGGGGCCGTATAAATAAAAATAGGAAAAGTGCCCAATATCAAAGCAATACACATTTTCTATTCTATTCATAAACAGCATCATCATATAATATAGCTGTATGCTCCCACATCTGTTCTGGGTGTAATTTAGTTTGCTGTTAATCTAAACCCTGGGTAAAGAGACAGAGCTTGTCTGTGCACTTTTTTTTTTTTCATTGGCAGTGAAACCAGTGCAAAACAGTTTCTGATCATTTCACAAAACAGGAAAAGACTGGTGAATTTACCTTGATTGTACATCTGCAGAATGGCAGTTTTCTACAGTTTCCCAGCAATAAGTTGCTGTAACAAATAAGCAAATCTTCTGCTCTGTTTACACATATCATAATGCAGGTTTGTAACTCCATGTTCTGAACTAGTCCAGTTATCCATGTGGGTGAAACAGCCTTATACCATAACATTTAGGTCTGGATCTTAATTTCAAAGACCTCTCTCTGTATCTCTCTCTCTAACAATGTACTCATTACCCTAGGAGCAGAGTGCCAGTATTTGGAGGAAGGACATTTGGATCTGGACTTGACCCATTATAAATATAAGAGCCACTTGCAGATCTTGGTTCAGATTCAAATGCCCCTCAAAGTTCAGTGCTGAGGGTTTGGTTCAGGCCTCTATCTGTAAATTGTCATCTTGTTTTTACCATGTGCAGTTGCACAACCCACCACTTGCCTCCTTATAGACATAAGGCTGATCCAGCTCCCACTGAAATCAATGAAAGTCTCTCTCTCACTTGCACTGCTGCAACACTATTCAACTGCAAGGACTTGGCCAGGTGTTAGTGAGGACAAAATATTGCCCCAGAGATTCCCATGACATAAGCCTGTATTTTTCCATTCTGATGCAATGTTATATTTTTGAGTGCAATATTTTTACTAGTCAAATCTTGCAAAATTCTCACTGATGGAACTATGTTTCCAATCCGTGAAAACAGAGAACAGGCCACTTTGGCACTTGGTCCCATTTCTCAGCTTGCAGAAACTCTGTAACGGCACATAGCAACACTACAGAAAAACTTTAGGACTGGAAGAACATTGTACGCAAATGAAAGAGCGGGAAACCCTAAGTAGACAGAGGGCATATGCTAACTGGCCTTTGATAAGCACCCTTACTCTTGTGAGAAGTGACATGGGGGTCTTTAGAACTACACATGGTCAAGACCTTGGTTCTGCATCTTTTCCAAAGGATAGCACCTCGAGCAGAGCAATGCCCCCAATTCCACAGTAGGGGAGGGTTCAGTACTGACTTGGGGAAAAGAGCACTACCCAGTAAACCACCAACATTCAGCAGGTATTCATTGGTCCCCGTTCTTAGTTGATCCAATATGATGGAACTGTTTGTAAGTAGAAACAGACTTTATAGATACAGACATTTGAGTCCAATGGGCCAAACGAAAAGTCCTCCTAAGGACTGAGTAAACTCTATTAGGACTTCATAATTTGTCTCAATCTACATCGTGTTATCTGTGAACACTATGGCAGGCTATTTTACACTAGCCTGAAATATGAGGTCTCACAAGATACTATACTAACAGGCTGCTGGGTTTCATCTACCACCTGTCTAATGATTCTTTTTTTGCTTTTGGGTCTATGCCAGAACCTCCTATCGGATCAGGCTGCTTGTGAGTACAGCACTTACGATGTAAAGTGCATGGAGAAGAAGTCAATTGTATGGTCCAGTGGGACATAGATCACAAGAGAAATCATCCCTGCTAGACAGAGGAACAATGCTGCTACTTGAACTTTTACTTTAATTTGGGGCAAGTGTTTTGTATTGCAAGCAAAGACACAATAGCCAGGAAGCTGTACTATGTAGAACGCTTCATTCCCCAAAAACATTAATCCTACAACTCCACCTACTATTAGCCAGACAAGATAGCCTCCCTTTATCTGGTTGACTTGTTAAAGTTTCCATTGTGCCTGAGCTTGTCATAACCAATGATACAGGATAGATTGAGGAATGTGCAAACACACTGGCAAAGACTTGGTCCTCATAGCATGATGATAAGAACTGACGAATGCTCTGCAGAGCATACAATGCTACAACAACAAACAACAACAACAATGCAGAATTATTGCCTAATACTAATATTAGCGTAAGGTTCCAAAAGGCATCGTCCCACTGCAGCCTGCACCCTCGTTTGTTTCAATTGCTTGAATGGGGCTGTTGTGTGGAAAGCATTTTATTCCATTTCTCAAGCCAGCCTGGTGCTCTTATGGGAAACAGTGGGAGATCATTCCATGCATGGGAAAGTGTCTTTGCTCAGGGCAAAATGTGCTGTTTGGAGAACTGAGCTGCATTTCCTTTGTGTCAGTGTGCTCGGAGGGCAACGTTAAAGCTTAAACAATGCAGAAAATAAATTCCCTATGTGTGTGTGTGTGTGTGTCTCTCTCTCTATCTGTGTATATATAGATATAGATGGATACACACATACACATGCTTAAAAAGCAGACATTCCAGCTTTAAAATACAGAGGGTCAATGTATGCTTTAAAAAACCTCTCTTTGGTTAGAAAAACACAATTCAAACTGGCCCTCAGAAAAAATAGAGAGAGGCTACCAAGACTAGAGTAGAGGAGGGTATTATTCAATACTAGCATTTTTAATTATGTTGTAGAATTACGTATTGGTAGCGAGAGGCAAAAGCCGAAAGCCCAGATCCAAACAGCCCTGACCTTGGTGCAGTGTCAGCTCCAGATCTGGATCTGGAGACGTGAACCCATCTCTAATGCTATTGGAGGGTGTTCCTGATTCTCTTCATGCTGCCAGGTGCTGGGAAGCCACAGGTTAATTCCTGATGACTCACCAGGACACATTTGTCTCCTTAGATTCCACCTGAGTGTTTGGAGGCGAGAGGCACCCTTTAGCAGAGGAAACTGGGATCAGAGACAGACAGACACTATTGCCATGTGAGAAAGCAGCCATTGCAGAGCTGTCAGTCAAGAAAGAAGGAAGGGCCCGTTAGGCTGAAGAACACCCACAAGATGGGAAGGATGCAGCCCTCCAGTGAGATCTCCCAAAAAGTGGTAATATTTTTAAAAAGTTACAGACACCCTCTGGCTCCAACCCCTTCCTCTCCTCCTGTGGCAGCTACACAGGGCTCTCTTCTGTCCCAAAAGTTCCAGTTATTAATACAGGTCCAGTGTAAAGAGAGATGAAGAGAGACAGTACCAGCAGAGGACTACCGGAGGGAGCAGAGAGACATGAGCCCCCTAACCTCCCCCTGAGCAGCTTTGCACCTCACTCCTCCAGTGTGGGTGCTGATCTCCACTGGCCTACACTGCCTCGAGTATGAAGCTAGTTTACGCAGTAAAGGTGAAGAGGCTTTGGGGATTTTTTAACGGACTGGTGTTTTCTGATGGGAGCTTACTGCATATACACCTAGACCTTTCTCAGCCTCGATGGAAAGTCTGTTTTCTGGCTTTCTGCAAAGGAGAACATCATGAAAACCCAAAGCAGTATGACCTGCCTGTATTAAGGACTATTCTCCAGCGTCAGTCATTACACAAAGCACCCAGAGAGCTCAGTGGTAGCTGTCCATGGAGCAATGGCAGAATACAGGCCTTGGGACTAAACCATAGCTGGGCCGAGGTTAGCTGCTCTGAGATGGGAAGAAGGCGCATTCCCTTCGACCTGTACAGGTGCAGCCACATCACTTCTGCCTGTGCTGTCACACAGAGTGCAAGGGAGCATAAGTTCTCAGCTCTCTCAAGCAGGTATGTCCAGGCAAGCGGCAGTGGAGTTCAGGCCTCTGTGCTCCAGCTAGTGACCCACACAAAGATGGGAGGTCCTGGGGCACCTTCAAAAAGTACACTGCCCCTACCACCATCAAGGCATTATTCCTGCCTCTCCCCTAGGCAAGCACAAGCTGCTCAGTCTACCTGCATCCCAGTGCAGAGCAGGCTTTAAGAACCAAAACGTAGCCTGGGTGAAATATAGAGCATTAAATCCTCAGTGGGCACAACTCTATTGACATGGGCAAAGTCACAGTAATTTACACCAGAGTCTTGGGCTGTAAAAAGAGCCTCCATAGATGGTCAAAATTGTATTTTATTGTTTTCGTGAACATGAGCTGTAATGATTTTTTTTTAATATCCTAGTTTAGCACTAGGGGTAGGGGGGAGGTCTATATTTTCCCTTTAGCCTGAGCTCCTAATTCCCATTGATGCTAATGGGTCTAGCACGCATGTATCACGGGGAGAAGAGACCCCTAAGGGTTCACAAAATATGCAGATGACTGGTTTTTAATGAATGCAAAATGTAAAACAAAAGAAGTATCACAGTCAAGCTGCTCATGCATAATAAAGTTCACAGTGAAAAGGGAACAAATAAATAGAAAAGTCTTCTTGGCTATAACCATCCTTAATATGTAATGGACAATTGAGAACAGCAGGCTCTCGGAAGCCCACATCATCAAATAGCAAATACATTTTGGCAACATGAAACCGTCTATGGCAGCATTTCTCAAGCTCTGTTCCACCAAGTTATGGGGAAAATATTCAGGCATCTGCTGACATACATTTATTTTTAAGGGAAGTGGGGAAATCTCCCCAAGGAGACTGGAAAGCTCTGGAAGGCTATAACACTTGGGACATTCATTCTATGCATGCACTGAGGGGGAGCAGTTAATTTTTCTTGCTTCCTCGGCTATTTCCATGTGTCATGTAGCAAAAGCAGAGCCATCTATAGAACATTTAGGCTCCAGTTCAGCAAGATATTTAAGCAAGTGCCTAGCTTTAATCAGGCGAGGAGCCTCATTGAAATCAATGCACAGGTTTGCTAAATTGGGGACTGAATTAGATGTGCTTTGAGGAGTCCACTGTGAAAGTTATTAAGCAAGAATTCTCCACTCCCTAAGCCCCTTTCTTTTTCTCCAGAGATGGTGCCAACCACAAAGCTCAGCTCTAAGGTCTGGATTCAGCAAAGCACATAAACATATTTTAAATAGGACTTAAACATGTCCTTAAAATTAAACACATGCTTAAGTGCTTGGCTGAATCAGGACCAAAATCCACACCGTGATCTCTTTCTCTTTTTCTCTCAAAGTGTCAGATACCAGTCCCTTTAGTCATATTGGGAAGTAACATTCCACATGCAGGCCCACGGTCTTCAATGAGACTACTCCAGGAGTAAGTCACTACTCAACGTGAGAGGATCTGGCAGAATCCAACCCTTAGATTTGTAGAAAGTACCTGCCTCCACGTATCTGAACATCTCCAAAACTCTGGGATATTTGGATTTGATTTGGCTCGTTATGCGATGCAGAGATTAATTTTAGAGCTGGTCCCAGTTTCAGATCATAACCCACAAAGTTTAAGAGATGCAGGGTTTGGATTCAGGTCCACCTCTACTGTTTTCATTACCTGATTGAATGACCTTACTCTACCTGATCATCCCTAAGGAGGGTGCCCACACGTCTCCTGGATCTATCACAAAGAGGATGATGTAAGAGGACATGACAGGGACACTGGTGAAAAGATAAGGCAAAGTTAAGAAACAAGGAGTGATTACTGCAGAACTGTATTTAGTAAATCTTCAGCTCAAACCCTTAATAAAACAGGTACCAGCTCTTAGGAGGTCAGGGAACAGGCAATCTCTGTGTTCTTTACCAAGCAACTAGGGGAAAGCTTAAAGAGAACGCATGTATAAGTGTCATTAGCATGCTAGTTGTGATATATTGAAAAAAAATAACTTTTAAAATAAATGAGCTGCTACAAAATAAACTACCTTCCGACAAAATGTACATAGGGGATATACAAAGTAAATTAAAAAACAGATTAAAGGAACATCTGTATATTAACATTGCCATAAAACAGCATAGTAGTAATAGCAGTGGCATGCAAAGGTATTAGAAAATTATCTATCCAAGATGTTATGTCATATTAATGAAACTCCACAGCCAATAGAGCTCTAGAACTTATTCCTTTATGGTTTAAAAAATTCCTTCCAGCAGCTAAACACTATGGGCCAAACTCGATCCTGGTGTAAGAGAGTGCAGCTCCTCACTGACTTCAATATAAGAATTTCCTGCTTATGCCAAGAGTAAATATAGCCTGCTGGGGCCAAATTCTGCTCTTGTTTACGCCTGTGCAATATTTGGCCCTACAGCCTCTATTTCCCTCCATGTGACTCTTCTAAGGCTTTGTCTGCACTATGGGGGTGGGGGAGATTGATCTAGGGTGACCAGATGTCCTGATTTTATAGGGACAGTCCTGATATTTAGGGCTTTGTTTTATATGGGCTCCTATTACCCCCGTCCCCATCCCGATTTTTCAGACTTGCTATCTGGTCACCCTAGATTGATCTGAGTTATGCAACTTCATCTATGTGAATAACGTAGCTGAAGTCGACGTACTTAGATCTACTTGCTGCAGGTCCACACTATGCTATGTCAACAGGAAACGCTCTCCAATCAACTCCCCTTGCGCTTCTCATTCAGCCACCCAGTGTAGACCAGGCCTAAGTCTGTGATTCACCAGTTTGTGTTTGGTAAAACTCAACACTAAAAAACAACAAAGAGAAATGTATTTCCAAACTATCTGGGAAGGTGGCATGTCTTCTGATTTCCCAGGGTTTCCATAAAATCCAAGTTAATTCCTAACAGTTTCATAAAATCTATATTTGTTTTTGTGCAATCTGCATAAACTTCATGGCTGTTGAGATAATTATGCAGTTTTCCCAGGAAATGTTGGAATTATTAGTAACATTTTAAATTATTAAGATTAATATGAGAATCCACCAAACACTAAGACTATGTCTACACTACCACTTATGTTGGTATAACTTACGTCACTCAGGAGTGTGATAAACACACACACACATGCACACACACACACACCCCAAGTGACATAAGGTACACCAACATAGACTGTTGTGTGCACAGCGCTATGTCAGCAGGAGAGCTTCTTCTGCCGACATAGCTTCTATCAGAGGGGTAGCCATGTTAGTCTGGATCTGTAAAAGCAGCAAAGAATCCTGTGGCACCTTATAGACTAACAGACATTTTGGAGCATGAGCTTTCGTGGGTGAATACCCACTTCGTCAGATGCATGTATTCATCCACAAAAGCTCATGCTCCAGAACATCTGTTAGTCTATAAGGTGCCCCAGGATTCTTTGCTGTTTTGACATAGCTTCTGCCGCTCACGGACACGGTTTTATTATGCTGATGGGAAAGCTTTCTCCCATTGGCACAAAGCATCAACCAGACGCACTCCAGTGGCATAGCAGTATCGGTATAGCTGTGCTGCTTGCAGTACTGTACATGTAGACATGGCCTAATTTAACCATAGATTCCTTTATTAAATTTAAGGCCAAATGATATTCATACAATTGTTCTAAACATGCCTATAAAGCCTAACTAATAAGCAATTTACTACAACCAAACAGTAACAAAACATTTATAAGCATTTTGTCAAGATACTTACAAACAGGCTAAAGCCTATGTGCTTAGACCCATATTGGTCGGCTCCAATGCAGTCAGGCAGGTATTTGCAATGAACCCTGTAAGAGTTTACTTTTTTATACCCTTCGACAAACAAGTGATGTCATTGCCAGTTACTGATCTCTGCTACATCCACCCTGAGGCAGTTCACCCTTATTTCCAGTCTTTATTCAGATAAGATTTACAATCACCTTTCTCCTCAAGGCCTTTCCTCCCTATCTCTTCCCCTCCTTCCTGCTGCCTAACTATTTTTCCATTGCATCTGGGTTCACATAGGCTTTAACATTGATGTGTGGGTTGGGAAGGGCCATATTGGCTCATTTTAAGACAGATTCTCCCTGTTTTACATAAAACCATCTGCAGTCACCCCTATGGGTCAGAAGCCTTCTTTTTAGAAACTTCCCCTTATCTCATTAGTTATTCTTTGAGCCAAACACCCTCCCAACTTCATTTTCTCTGGCTTTATACCTTCTTATTTTCAAGGCCTTCCTTCTACTTGTTTGTCAGGGCCCTTCTTTACAACACAGATATATTTCCTTAACCAAATTTAAGATAACACTAATTCTTTAATTTCATATTTATCCTACAGAGTGCAAATCCCAGTGTCATTCCATTTTGAGGGAATCACTTTGATCCTAGCAAATGTAAAGTAGAGCTGGTCACTAGGGCAGAGAGATAGTGGCTGCCTTTGGAAAAATGCCTTTTGTCTTCATGCAAAAACACATCATCAACAAAATCAGCAGCAAATAAACCAATTTGTACAGTGTTTCACATTTTGGCCTCAACCAATGAAAATCCACCACTGCATTTGGGACAGGTTTCCTACTGGTTTAAATTACTCCCTATGCAAGAAAAGGCTGCATAAGAGAGTGAAAATTCTTCAGTGTTTTCCTCACTAAGCTTTCCACAAATCCTGCCACCAGGAGAGTTAGTCTCTTTGTGGAAGAAACAATGGGCTCCATCTCTAAAACCCACAGAACTCCTGGGATCTATTGGAGGCCAGAGTCATTCATGCATAGGTCCTGTGTCTCTACACTGGCTCCAGAATTCCTTGGTGCCTTATCCAGTTTCCTGGCAGCACAGTTCCCATGAAGTTGCAGTGTCAAAAGCTCCACCATTGGCCTGCCATTCCAGGGCCCCTCTCTCCTCACAAGGCAGGTTCCATAGCACGGAGGCAACCACACGGACAGCCTAAGGAGGTCTTCATGTTTGCTCAATGCTTGGTTGATTCGGGGATGATGTGTATCCCAGCCAAACCCAAACCCTCACCAGTTATGGAGCTCTGATGCTGAGGAAAGCTCTGCAAGGGAAGGGGAATATAATGTTGCAAAGGTGGCACCTCCCAGCTCCCCATAGGCCAGGGGACATCTGCAAACAGAGACTCACCTGGGCAAGAACACCCAGAATATGATTTGACCCACTGAGATGGGTGGAGAGAGAAGCACAGAGGGCAACAAGTTCTGAGAGTCATCAGCACAATCACTTACCTGTCATTTGCAAAACTAATCTGAAATTTTTAAAGATATTGCCGGAGGATGGTGTCTGCCAGTTTCTGACAATTTCTGTTATTCACAAGCTTGGGACTTTTACAGATAAGCAGGGCTGCAAAACAAACAAAGAAAAACTTCTGGTGCTGTAGCAGCAACTTTCCATTTCATGGCATCACAGCAATAGGATGCTAAAAACATCTGATTGGATTAAAACTAAAAGCCCATAGATACTATTTAGCCTCACACAGCAGACGAGTTCCACATTTGCCAGTACAACTGTCTGAGCACATTAATGACTTATGTGGCAAAGCTAATGCAATAAGAACTATGCAATATGTATCACAATTGCTAACACTTCTATGCAAAGCTAATGATACAGTGGAGAGCTTGCCTGTGCGATATTAGGCTGGAAATTGTTAATATCATATAATTTATTTTTCTCCCTCTGTCCTCTTTCCTTTCTAGTTGCTTTCCTTCTTGTCCTCAGAAGGTAAGTTGGAAAAGAAGGCGTGAAAAGCAGAGGAATTGAAGCATATTCCCCAGGCTTCTAGGCCAAGGAGGCAAAAGAACTGGAGAGAAGCAGTACGGATTGGGGCTTATCCAGAGGTCTAGACTCTGGATGCTTTTACTTCTTTTTTCTTGGCAGGTGGTGCCATAGCACTGGCAGCCTCCTTGATAGGATGGGAGAAGAGGGATATACACAGCTACATAACCAGCCTCTCTTCTCATGTGGTACCATGGCAGATCACACCAGCTGGTCACTTCAGCTGACATCCACTGGTTTAGACATAAGCAACATAGGCATGGGCCTCATATCTGGGATTTCCTTCTTCCCATTGGTTCTCCATGGCCGAAATTTGCTGACCTGAAGGTTGCACTTGAAGGCCTCTCTTTTCTCTGAGGGCTTTCCCTGGAGGGCTGAGTGGATAGGTGAGGATGGGATAGAAATGATTTTTAGTTCTGAGGAGGCCCGGGAGGGTTTTAGTGCTTGTGCCTCAGTCCATTTGGTCACAATGTAGCCTTTGATGAAGTGCGTACATGCAAGTCCTTGGTGTAGTAACCAGGTGGAGAGAACAGGGGGGGAAAGTAGCCTTGTGTGATCTTAAAGTACCCTCTTCTCCTGGAGGTCATGAAAGCATGGATCAAGGTGTCCAGGTCAACACCTCACAGGACAGGGCTCAACCTCCTGGCCAGACATAGACAGAGGATGTGTTTAGCAGCCATAGCTACTTCAGTATCCAGTAGCAGAGAGGAATCCAGAAGAATCACATGGTTGTGAACCACCCTGATGATCTGAGAGCAGATGCTCTCAACAGAGGATGAGCTATTATGGACATGGCAAGTTCTTCAAAATACTGTCATCTTCCTTCCAGTATCACCTTTGCCTTATCGGGACTTAGCTTTAGCCAACTGCCCCTCATACAGGTGCTGATCTCAGGCAGGCACCAGATACATTAGGAGATGCTGCTATTTATGTTTGCGATAGAAGAGATGTAAAGTTGAGTCCTGCCCAATCACTGTTAACATTTGAATCCAGGGTGTCTCACAAACTCCCCAACAGCTTCACATACATCTTCAATGGGATGGGAGAGAGGAGTAAACCTTACAGAGGACTGAAATCAAGATCCCTATTTATTACACTGCATGCATGTTATGCACAGCATAGTGACCTGCTAGAAAAAGCAGGATTTTAAAGCATCATGATTCTCCTGCTCAGTAATAATAACCACGCTTTGCACTTAAATAGCAGCCAGGCATCTCACAGAACTGTTCAAACAAGAATTAAACTTCCCTGCAATTCGGTGAGGAAGATCAGCATTATTACTCCTGTAACAGATGGGTAAGCTAAACGTCTACACTACCGTGGTAAGTCGTTTGAGCATTGGCCTACTAAACCCAGGGTTGTAAGTTCAATCCTTGAGGGGGCTACTTAGGGATCTGGGGCAAAAATCTGTCTAGGGATTGGTCCTGCTTTGAGCAGGGGGTTGGACTAAATGACCTCCTGAGGTCCCTTCCAACCCTGGTATTCTATGATAAGTCGACCTACGCTAGGCAACTCCAGCTATGTGAATAACATAGCTGGAGTTGACATACCTTAGGTTGAGTTACCACGGGATTTAGACGGAGGGAGGTCAATGGCAGAAAGTGTCCCATCGACTTACCTTACTCTTCTCATTGGGGTAGAGTACTGGGGTCGACTGGAGAGCAATCTGCTGTCGACTTGGTGGGTCTTCACTAGACCCGCTAAATTGACCACCTTGACCACCGGTGGCTCAATCTCAGAGCATCGATCCCGGCTGTAGTGTAGACATAGCCTAAGGCATGGAAATTCTTATGTAAAACACAGCAAGTCAATGACACAGCCAGGCAGAATCAGGAGGTGAAATCCTAATCGCATTAAAGTCAATGGGAGTTTTACCACTGGCGTCAGTGAGGCCAGGATTTCACCTCAGAGTCTTGACTGCTAGTCTTTTGCTCTAACCACTAGCCCACACTCCTTTCCTTCCCCATGTAATGATCAGCAATATCCCCTCTATGTACTGTGACTAGGTAGCCACAGTGACTCATACAATCGTGGGGGGAAACGACTACACAAAAAGAATGGGTACAGAAGAAAATCTGCAATAATTTATACTTTAAACTGCACCTAAGCCAGTGTATTGCCAATGACCTAGCTCCATCCATAGGTGTGGTGCATCATCTCCTTCCAATCAATGTCCATCCCATCCCAAAAGCATTCAGGACTGTGCTATTATTTACTGCCTAGAGGCCTCTGTACAGTGCCTAGCATGGGAGAGAGTATCTCAGCTACAATATAAAAGGAAGAAGGGAAATGACTTGCTAAAGGACACAAAGCAAGTCAGTGGCAGAGGCAGAACTAGAGTCTAGGCGCTTGAGTCAGTGCTTTATTCACTGGACCATGCCACCTCCCTACAGCATGAGGTTTCAACAGTCGCTTATGTTCCATGCACTGCAGGTGTTATTCCACCCCTTTCCAAACTGAAGGTGCATCTCTGCACCCAGTCCCTCCATCTGTCTATATTTATGCTTGGTTTTTATGCGGTACCTCATGTGAAATGCAAAGTTTTAATAATGGAGAAATGATCATTCAGTGAATTTCACTGCAATAAAAATATGCTGGGAAGAAACCAAAAAGGGGAGAAAAAAATTAGGAACATTTAACACTTGGAGCGAGGGAAATGAAATATTTAATTAGCCGTAAATGCAAGGAGGGGTCCCCGAGTCCCCCACTTTCCTCCTCAGCAGAAATCAAACAACTTTTACACACTGCGTCGCCTTCAGTACAATATGCTAATAACGTCCCTGATGCCCTCTTCAGCTGATCAAACTTAATTGTCTGTGTCAGGCTGACAATTAATGAAAGGATTTCCTATAGTACCAACTTCCACAGCTACCTGAAAGGTTAATTGAATCATGTAAACCCAATGCTCTGGCGAACACAACTTCAGGTTGCCATTCAAAGCTGAGGTCTGTAGGGGCAACAACTAAAGGAAAAGTTTAATTGTTAAGCAGCCAAATCTAACAGTTGCATTAGGAAAGAAAAGATCTTTCACGCTCCTCCTCTCCCCTTTTGTAAAGCTTCAGAATATGTGTGTGCGTATATATATATATATATTTATTTTGCAGTGTCTAGATCGGGATGAGCAAACTATGGCCCACAAGCCGCAGCTGGCCTGTCAGACCTTTTAATCCAGCCCTCTAGCTCCCACCGGGGAGTGGAGTGGGGTGCTTGTCTGGCTTCACGCAGCTCTTGGAAGCAGTGGCATGTACCTTTTCCAGCTCCTACACTTAGGGGCAGCCAGGAGGCTCTGCACACTGTCCCTGTCCCAAGTGCCGGTTCTAAAGCTCTCATTGGCTGGAAACGTCAGCCAATGGGAGCTGCAGGGGTGTTACCTGCAGACAGGGCAATGCGCAGAGACGCCTGACTGCACCTCTGCATAGGAGCTGGAGAGGGACATGCTGCTGCTTCCGGGAGCTGTGTGAGGTAAGTGCTGCCTGGAGCCTGCCCCCTGACCTCTTCCTGTGCCCCAACCCCACCAGTCCCAGCCTGGAGCACCCTCCTTCACCCCAAACTCCTCATACCCAGCCTTACCCCAGATTCTGTACCCCCAGCCAGAGCCCTTACCCCTTCCCACACCCCGCACCCCAATTTCGTTAACATTCATGACCCGCCATACAATTTCCATACCCAGATGTGGCCCTCAGGCCAAAATGTTTATCCATCCCTGGTCTAGATTGTTAACGTTTCTCTACCAAGGGATAATTATCAAGGACCAAACTCTGCCCCTTGACAGTCCCCCACTCTGGTCAATGTGTACTCCCAGGCCCCAAGGCAGAGTTTGCCCTTTAGTCTGACATCATATTATCCTATAAAATGATCACCTACCCACTAGAAAACCAAAATACATTCAGAGTCACCGAGCCAGTGAACCATCCTGTAACAAGACAGGAGCAGAATCAAAAAGAACAATCCTGAGCCAAGAGATGTACAGAACCAAACCCAACTCAAAATTATGTATATGTATCCCTTCTACCTAGCTTATGTACCTATATGGCCCCCGTTATCATGGCAGCTGAGTACCTCCCCATCTATTTTTTTAAAGAAAGGAAGTACCAAGGCCACACAAAAAATCTGGCACAGCCAAGAGTGCCAGAACTTCAGTAGAAGTGTGGGGGAGGCCCACGAGGCCTTGCCACCTCTTTGGCTCCACCCAACCCCTCCTCTTCCCCTGTGACCCCACTCCTCCATGGCTCCACCCCCTGCTCCTCCTCTTTCCTTGAGGCCCCGCGCCCTGGCTAGGCCAGAAGCCAGAGCCAGGCTGTGGGAAGAGTTGCCCAGGGAGCCCATGCTGCTTTAGAAAGCCCTGGACCCTCCTAAACAGTGCAACCCAGGGGGCAGGGACATGGGCCAGGGGCTGCTCTTGGGCATCCTGGCCCACGGCCCAGGGTGAGAGGAGGGCCCAGGGCTCTCGACAGCGGCCCGGGCTCTCTGCACGGATCTTACTATGGCTAGACTCTGGCTTCTGGCCTGGCCAGGAGGTGGAGCCTTGGGGGAAAGAGGAGGAGCAGGGGTGTGGCCACTGAGAGAAGCCAGCACAGGAAGAGGCTAGTGCCCTTGACATGGGCTGCGCTTCATGGCAGAGAAGCTGATCACCTCCCGCCACTGAGAAGCACAGCCCCTGCCTGGGCTGCTCCATCCAGCCGGGGACGAGGGGAGTCATGGCCCCTTCTGGTTCTGGAGCCCCTAGGCATAGCGGGGAATTGACCCAGGATCTCCCAGGTCCCAGGCTAACATCCTAACCACTGGGCATTCCCTTGCCCCACCCCATTCCACTTGTGTTTGGACCCTGTGTCAGGTCTATTTACGCTGTAAGATCTTTTAAACACAGATCTGTCTTTCTGGTATGTTAACTAAAGCATTTTGACATTTTGGTGTGATGTAAAACTTATTAGAACTGATTAACTTTTAGTGTGAAAAATTTTCTGGCTAAAAAAATAAAGTTTACTTGAAACTAAATTTTCTTGCAAGAAAATGTCAACTCCCCTTCAAATAATAATTTTTCCTGTGGGAAATTTCAAAATTAAAATTTTTGTTTTGAATTGACAAAGATTTCACTTTTTAAAACCGAGCAATCAGAATGGCATTTTAAGTTGATTCTGTTTCTAAATTTCAATTCAAAATAACTGGTTCAAAATTTCCTGCAGAAAAAAATTCAAATTTTTCAATGAAAGACATATCAAATAAAGATTTTTCATCTGACATTTCTTGTGGGAAAAATTTCAGTTTCCCAATCAGTACTACAAATGATTAGTGAAAAGTCTAGCTGGGATCAGATTATCCTTTAAAATCTCATTTGGAAATTTGACATATACATATTGTAATGATAAAAATACTTGTTTTTCTAAAAGCTATGCTCTAGTTCAAACAGGAATTATTTAAAGGAAGTTCTGTAGCATGTGTTATACAAACAAGCAGACTAGCTGATCACAGTGGTCCTTTCTGGCCTTAGGATACATGAATAAACATTTTCACCTGCATGATCTCTAAATGCTGGAACAAAATGCTAACTAAAGCACAATACAATGCAATGCAAATCAAGGGCCTCATCTTGTTCCCACCCCAGAAGCCCAAATAACCTGTCATTGTGTGCAAGAAGCTGGGAATGGGTGACAGGGGATGGATCACTTGATGATTACCTGTGCTGTTCATCCCCTCTGGCGTACCTGGAACCCACAAGGGGTGAGGCAATTCTCGATTTAATTCTAAGTGAAGGACAGGATCTGGCCCAAGAGGAGAATATAGATAAATTACTCGGTAATAGCGATCATAATGTAATTAAATTTAACATCATTGTGGAAGGGCAAATACCAAAGAAGCCCATCACAGTAGCATTTAACTTCAGAAGGGGAACTACACAAAAATGAAGAAGCTAGTTAAATAGAATTTAAAACGGTGCAGTCACAAGAGTGAAATGCCTGCAAGCTGCATGGAAACTTTTTAAAAACACCGTAATAGAGGTTCAAACTAAGTGTATACCCCAAATTAAAAAACAGAGTAAGAAGACTTAAAAAGTTTCACCAAGGCTAAATAGCAGAGTAAAAGAAGTGGATAGAGGCTAAAAGGCATCCTTTAAAAACTGGAAGTCAAATCCTAATGAGGAAAATAAAAGGGAGCAAAAACAACAAGTCAAGAGGGACAAGCCAAAAAAGAATTTAAAGAGCAACTAGCAAAAGACACAAAAACTAACAGCAATTTTTTTTAAGTACATCAGAATCAGGAAGCCTTCCAAACAATCAGTGGGGTCACTGAACAATCGAGGTGTTAATGGAGCACTAAAGGAAGACAAAGCCATTGCGACGAAGCTAAATGAATTCTTTGCCTCTGTCTTCATTGCAGAGGTGGTGAGGGAGATTCCCACACCCAAGACACTCTTTTTTAGTTGACAGATCTGAGGAACTATCCAGGAATGAGGTGTCAGTAGAGGAGGGTTTGGACAAAATTGATAAATTAAGCAGTAATAAATCACCAGGACCAGATGGTATTCAGCCAATAGTTCTGAAGGAACTCAACGATGCAATTGCAAACTACTAAATGTGGTATGTAACCTATCACTTAAATCAGCGTTTATACCAGATGACTGGAAGATAACTAAGCTAATGCCAATTTTTAAAAAAAGTTTCCAGAGGCAATCCTGGCAATTAAAGGCCAGTAAGCCTAACTTAAGTACCAGACAAATTGGTTGAAACTGAAGTAAAGAACAGAATTACCAGACACATAAATTAACATAATTTGATTAGGAAGAGTCAACATGGTTTTATAAAGGGAAATCATGCCTCACCATATATTAGAATTCTTTGAGAGGGCCAACAAATTACGGACAAGGGTGATTCAGTAGATACTTGGATTTTTGGAAAGCCTTTGATATGGTCCCTCACCAAAGGCTCTTGAGCAAAGGATAAGAAGGAAGGTCCTCTCATGGATCAATAACTAGTTAAAAGACAGGAAACAAAAGATAGGACTAAATGGTCAGTTTTCACAATGGAGAGAGGTAAATAGAGGTGTCCCACAGGGAGCTGTACTGGGAGCTGTCCTGTTCAACATACTTCTAAATGATCTGGAAAAAGGGGTTAACGGTGAGATGGCAAAATTTGCAGGAGATATAAAAAATTACTCAAAATAGGAAAGCTCAAAGCAGGCTGCCAAGAGTTAGAAAGGGATCTCACAAAACTGGGTGACTGGACAACAAAACAGCAGAATAAATTCAATGGTGATAAATGCAAAGTAATGCACATTGGAAAACACAATCTCAACCATATATGCAAAATGATGAGGTCTAAATTAGCTGTTACACTCAAGAAAGCAATTTTGGAGTCATTACGGAGAGTTCTCTGAAAACATCCACTCAGTGTGGAGCAGCAGTCAAAAAAGGTAACAATGTTGGGAACCATTAGAAAAGGGATAGCTAAGACAGAAAATATAATGCCACTATATAAATCCATGGTACGCACACACCTTGAATAGTGCATGCGTTTCTGGTCACCTCATCTTAAAAAAGATATATTAGAAATGGCAAAGGTACAAAGAAGGGCAACAAAAATTATTAGGGGTATAGAACAGCTTCTATGTGAAGAGAGATTAAAAAGACTGGGACTGTTCAGCTTGGAAAAGAGAAGAATGAGGGGTGTATATTACAGAGGTCTGTAAAATCATGAATGGTGTGGAGAAAAAGCGTTATTTACCCCTTCACATAACACAAGAACCAGGAGTCACCCAATGAAATTAATAGATAGCAGGTTTAAAACGAAAGGAAGTATTTTTTCATACAACGCATAGTCAACCTGTGGAACTCATTGCCAGGGGATGTTGTGAAGGCCAAAAGTATAACTGGGTTCAAAAAAGAATTAAATAAGTTTGTGGAGGATAGGTCCATCAATGGCTATTAACCATGATGGTCAGGGATGCAATCTCATGCTCTGGGTGTCCTAAGCCTCTCACTTCCAGAAGCTGGCTGTGGGTGATAGGGGGATGGATGACTCAATAACTGTTCTGTTCATTCCCTCTAGGGAACCTGGCACTGGCCACTGTTGGAAGACAGGATACTGGGCTAGATGGACCTTTGGTCTGACCCTGTGTGGCTATTCTTATGTTGGTGTTCCTTCTTATCCTTACGTTTGTGTTGCTTATGTGTATAAGATCTCTAATGGTGGTATGAGTGAAATGACATACACCCCTTCAACCCAGAGAGAAGATCACCATCTCCTCTTGTACAGCTCTTCTGGAGGAAGCCATGGAGGGAAGTTGCCTAGTGTATCCCTTAGGACAGTGGTTCTCAAACTGTGGGTCAGGACCCCAAAGTGGGTCATGACTCCATTTTAATGAGGTCACCAGAGCTTTAATGGCGTTACACTTGCTGGGGCCTGGGCTTCAGCCTTGGGCAATAGGGCTGAGGCTTTGGCTGCAGCCCCGGATGGTGGGGCTCAGGTTACAGGCCCCTTGCCTGGGACTGACGCCCTGGGGCTTCGGTTTTGGCCCCTTAGCCTGAAGTGGTGGGGCTTGGGCTTCAGCTTTGCCCCCCCAGCCAGGGCTCAGGCAGGATCATGTCGGTCCCCTTTCTGGGGTCATGTACTAATTTTTGTTGTCAGAAAGGGGTCACGGCACCATGAAGTTCAAGAACTGCTGTCTTAGGAAGAATTTGGGCTGACTTAGAATTCCTCCTTAAAAGAGTTCAAGTGCTGCACGGTCCCTGTTCACCTTCTCTTGTGCCACTGACAGCATATAGGGCAGAATGTAGTCCATGGTGTGTCTGTTTCATGTCACTCCTGCAGTTATGGTCAGTAAAAGGCAGTACTATTACTGAGGGGTGAACAGAATCAATCAGTACCATTTCCAGGAACATCAACATTCAGGATGTCAGTGGCTATCAGTCTGGAGACAGGTTGAAGAGGAGGAAAAGAGTGTGTTGGCCTCTAAAAACCAGAGGGATAAAATATGTCTACAAATATTTGAGGCTATGAAGGCCAAGGAGGGAAAGGAATTGTTCACTGGGACAAGGAACAATATGATCACACAGAGCACAGAAAAACACAGGTCAAGTATCAGACAAAGACTCCTATCTGTGAGATGTGTAGAACAGTCTCCTAAGGAAGAGCTTGAAGCTCTGTCGCTTAAAAGACATCACTGATGACCATCTATGGCCTTCATCACAGTAAGATCTAAGCACCTTACAATCTTCAATGTATTTCTCCTCATCAGACTCCTATGATGTAGGGCAGTGCCATTATTCCCATTTTTCAGATGGGAAAGTGAGACACTGGGAGACTACATGCCTTCCCAAAGTGCCACAGGTAGCCTGGGACACAGCAGGGACGTGAATTCAGGTATCCCCAGTTCTATGCTAGTGTCCTAACTGCTGGATTATCTTCCCTCTCCAACTAGCCTGTCTAACACTTTGGAGAACATGTTGTAGGATCCAGCCCTGCACAAGCAGACTGACTTATTTTTATTATTATTCTCATCGTGCAAAACATCCCAAAGTCACATCACAATGAACAGTAAATGTGATGCATGAGAGTCACTGGCCAGCAACCTTCCTCCATGTTGTGTAGTCCTCACACAGCCCTGAAAAGCACACCACACCACAACCTGTCCAGTTAGCCACATCATCGAATCATACTTCCGGCAGGCCCCCCTCACCCAGGCTACCAGTCCCTGCAACACTTGCTTTGGCAATCTTCCTCAGCTCTGCCGAACCACGTGTCCTACATATTTTTCGTCTCGTTATCTTCATGATATCAAGTATCATCTGGTTATGCTGTAAGTTTCGGCACTTACCTCATTGTAAATCATGCGTGAGGTGTAGCTAGCATGCAGCAACCACTTTCTGCAGAACAAACCATTATTTTCCAATCAGCAAGGCTTGACTTGGAAGCAGGACATAAAGGGCACCTTTGGACTATAGCATACCAGCTGAGAAAGGAATAAAATAGTGAAATCCTGTAGGCATAAGGACTCAACATCAGCTGGGACAAGGGACAGATGGAGCATTTACCTCTCCATTCTACTGCCTATTTTACCCCCTACCCAATCCTAAGGAAATTCCTCTTTTCTCCTTCCTGTTCACTGTCCAGCAATGGAGAGTTGAGAAATTCTGCTTCAAGAGACTGCAGAGGTACAGACTGCCCAACTGAGCACCCCACTCCAGTATCCCTCAGTTTACTTCCTTCCCTCACCCAGCCACCAGCATCAGCACCTCAGCCCAGCACCCACCATTCCCCCAGCCACAGCCCAAGAGGACCAAACACACACCCTGCATCCAGCACTCAAAATCACCCTGGGTTTCCTTTGCAGTCCCTAGGAGATGAGACTTCCCAGCACGTCACCTATCAGGCTCTATATTCCACTGGCAGGAAGGTGTAGTCACAGACTGTGCTGCCCCATTTGACTTCATCTGAGAAGGCCATTGAGGTCAGCTGTGTTTTCTCCTTTCTGTCCTGTGGTTTCATCTGAATTGGGAATGGGCAGGTATAGAGACCAATGACTTGAACACAATGACCTCTCTTTTTCACCAGCAAATCTTGATCCTCTCTCAGTGTTTCCTTCCTGTCCATTAGCCAATTGTTGTTGTTGTTGGGGAGTGTTTCTGACCCACTGAACCCATATCTCTATTACTTATTCTTGTAGCTCTTCTCCAGCACCCCAGATACCTTGTTATGAGTGCTAAAATGAACTGATGAAATCCATTAATGAGAAAACAGTGTGCGTTCAGAGACACATGTGCTTTTCATCTGTTCAGTCAATCATTGTGTTCCCCTTGTATGAATTTGATGCGTCTTCACATTTTGAACCATGTGAAAATGAAACCTTCTGAAGATACCATCTGAGGTGTCTAGCAAAAATCAGCTGTCTAGCAGAAGCGTCACACAAAAAACACAGCAGAGAACTGGACTAGAAACAGCACAGGGATGCTTTAAAATGGAAGTTCAAGAAATAAAGCTCAATTAATTCACGAAGCTAGTCCACCTTACACCAGCAGAGGTTCTGGCCTCAGAGGAGTTTATCCAATGTACCTTTCCAAACCCTTTGTATTTTAATTTTGAGTTAATGTGCATGTGTATTTTTCTGTAAATATTGATCATGGGCATGACCTTGGCTTGAAAAAGTTTGTGTCACTTTTATATTAACATGTCCTTACAGGGAATAGAAACGTAGCTCTTTCAAAAATCAGTGCATTCCTTTCATTAGTCTAACAGTGTTTTCTCTTTTCCGAGGATACTCTGGCATTTCTCTTTCTCCCCCTCCTTGTATGTATACAAGAATTGCAATGATGGTGGTGGTTTGCACTTAACTGACATTGTCTGCATGTTGGCAAACAGAAACAGACATGCCCACCCCTTTAACAAACTCCTGTAAACTGATCTATTATCAACGGCAGGGCCCTGCTGTATAGCTGGCGGGCACAGTAATTAATTTCTATGCATATCATTGCCAGGATCACTTACTGATCCATGGAGCAAGATCAGAGATGTCACACCATAAATTGAGTCCGAGCCTTCACCTTTGTGTTCAGTGTGCAATTTTACACACACTTGACAAAGTAACAAACAGGAGGTAAAAAAGGCAGCAGTTCCCCTGGGTGATGGATGGGGGGAATTGGCCCAATAAATTGTTCCCTGTAAAAAGCAATGTTTTCCTCATTAAAAGGCAGTGAATTCTCTATTGCTTTTCATTAGTTCTGGCCTTGCTAGACGTGAGGTTTAATTGGCAGTGTGTTTACAGGAGGCTGGCCCCAGAGGTGAAGGAGACAAAGAGGCTGGAAAGAGATTCTTATTTATTAAGGAGGTGACAGGCAGCTGCTTAATAAGTTTTTTTTTTTGTGGGTCCTGGAAGAAGTTGCACCATGAAGAATGACTAAAAGGGTTTGACCCTTTACTTGCAATTGCTTAACAATTGCATCCATCTTTACCACCTGATTTTAATGTTTCTAACTCTCCTCATCTTGCAAAGAAAAAAAACTCACTGTCTGTTTCAAAAGGAAGTTGCCAAAACTCATTTTACATCTGATGTTCAGCTGCAATAGGCATCAGTTTGTTCAGGACAGATTCTTTCTCATCCAGACCCTCCAAGCACGTTCTCTATGTTGAGAATGGAATTTACAATGGCAAACGTTCTGCAGGTCTTGATTCATATTTGGGTACATGTAACATGCATCATTTTCTCAGCATCAAAGGAAAAATCTATGGTATAGCAGAAATTCAGGGGGGTCACCAAATATTAAGCTGTGGAAAGACTGGCCACTTACACATCTCATTACCAGGTGGCTTCATAAAAGCTTTTGGCAGGCACGAGTCACAAAAATAGATATATTTAAAATATAGGACAAGAGGGATTAGGTGAGATCACATGCAAAAAGCAAACAAAACACAGTCATCATTGAGAAAACCAATAACAAAAAGAACCCTACCAAAACAAAACATTACACTGCACACACAATACTCCCTCTGGGAAAAGAAAGAATGAACAAACCACACATGACAGATGTTAGTCACATCGCTTAATGCACTACTAAAAGATGCTCAGACACTACAATGATGAGGGTAGCATAAGAACATACAGAGAATAAAATTGCAGGATAAGATTAAGAACCCAAGACCCTCAGAAATCAGAGAGCCTGATTCTCTTCTCACGCTGTTTTATATTGCTGTGGCTCCATTGCCTCTAGCAAAGTTTCCCCTAGTGTAAGTGAGAGGAGAACTGGCCCGAGAAGCCCCCAGATTTAAGGGATTTAAAACTTGGGGCAAAATGTAAAGAGTTTAATCTTGATCTTTAAGGGCAGTGTGGCGTGTCTGACCATAAACCAGGTTTACCCAGTGCAAGGCAATGTTGCACTGGTGTATAACCAAAGAAGAGGCATGTTCCTCATGCATCCTCCCTGCTGCTAGTGTGGCTAGGGAAAGGGTGTGGCTACAGAAAAAAGAGCCAGGTAGGGATGCCCCTCTGCCACAGTGCTCCTAGCCTACATTTTCAGTCCCTTGTGGTCATTACTGCCCTCTGGCTGCTCTAATGTAGCACAAGGGAGCAGCAACTGCAGAGCAGCACCATGATCAGGGCTGTGCAAAACGAAAGCTTTAGGCAATTTTTGTTCACCTGGCCCTGATTTACATTCTGTGTATCGTGGCCATGCCCAAGGCCGCAGAGCTGGAGCAGAGTGACATTAGTGCCTAATCTGTATAATTTATGGAACAGATTTAATAATATGAACAAAAAAGCTTACGGTTCACAGAGAGAAAATACACAAATAGAAAACACTAACCAGGTGCCACATGGCCTTGTTAACATCATGACATAAACCTCAATTTTTAGAATCTCCTGCCTTTTTAAAGCTTGGTTTCCCAAACTTAAGGTTGCATTAATAATAATGCTTGCATTTATAGCAGTGCAGGTGGGACTCTCAGGCCTGCTTTGGAACAGATGCCGTGAAATTGCTAACATTGCATCTCTGAGCAATCCTAATGCCTTGGAAAGCCATGGTGAACTCTGGAGTCTCAGCCTTTTGATTATCTGGGAATCTAATATAGTACGTCTAGTGGTTTTGTAAATTCCAACAAACTTAGATGACTATGGGGCTGTTTTCTTCATCTTGGTCTACATCTTCATTGCAGAAGTAACTCAAGTTGTCTACACTCGAGTTACTCCGCTAGAGTTAAGCTACCTTGAATGAGAGTGGCCATACTGCAAAACAACATATGTGAGACAAACAGTGATTGTATTAGCCACAGAAAGCCTTTGCCCCAGCCAACTTGCGTTAAAAGCACAACCACATTCGAGTTATGGGGTTTTGTGTGCAGACGGGACCAACGCGAAGGGCAACGCTTGTGCTATAACAAGTTAACTTTGCAGCAAAGACAAGACTGAGAGCCAAGAACCTCTGAATGGCAACTGACAAGGGGGTGCAGAGGGGTAGAGATATCTCCTGATCTGGTATGTACATTTGGGTTCACCAAAGAAAGTCACATGAGGTCTCAGATCAACCAGTCATCAATATCATTGTCACATATATGTACAGGTACTATGGAAGGAGCCATGTATCTGTGCAAAAAAAGAACTAGGTAAGTTCATGGAGGATAGGTCCATCAATGGCTATTAACCAAGATAGTCAGGGATGGTGTACCTAGCCTCTGTTTGCCAGAAACTGGGAATGGGTGACAGGGGATGGATCACTTGATAATTACCTGTACTGGTCATTCCCTCTCGGGCACCTGGCACTGGCCACAGTTGGAAGACAGGATACTGGGCTAGATGGACCTTTGGTCTGACCCCGTAGGGCCATTCTTATGTTATGTTCTTATGAAGAATACTGTTTTAATTAAATGTTTTTGCATGACTAACATGTTTTATAAGATATTTAGCTTATAGCCCACTTTAAACGTAGGCTGATAAATACTGGCACCACCAACAGCATACATCTGACGCTGGCCACTGTCAGAAGACAGGATACCAGTCTAGCTGGTCCTTTGGTCTGACCCAGTATGGCCATTCTTATGTACCAGAAAATTATGTTCTAAAGCATGTAAATTAAAAGTAGGCCACCAAAAGGTGACATTCCTTAGACCAATTCCTCCAGACAGGAGGTAAGAAATCTTTCTGTCAGGATATAAATTAAAAACTGGTAGCTAACACAATGAATGTCCATTTACATGTGAAGTCAAATGTTAACGAAGAGATGTGAAGTCAATGGTGAAGGAGAACACCAGAAAAAAAGAAACCACAGGATGTTATCCTGTCTGTGAGTAAAAACAAATGAATTTGGGAGTGTTTCTAGAAGGCAAAGAAAACACCCTGCCATCCTGTACTTGGGAAGTAAACAGACAGTGAAACTCAGTCATGAAAGCGGGTTATCAGCTAGTTTTTGTTGAAAATGCTGAACAGGACTTTGGGTGAGAAACTTCTTTGCACAGGAGGTTAACCTTTTAGTTAAGTTTAATCTCCAGAAAGAGTGTTATGATTTTGTTTTCTATATAACCAATTGTTTTCAATATCCTGACTCACTATCTCCTGAATCTCTACTTTTTGATGATAATCTTATCCTTGTTTTTGATATAAATATAGCTCAGTGCTATGTACTAAGCAAAGCACTGGTCCTGAATTGAATCTTACATGTTGGTGTGTATTGTTCCTCTGGGAACAGCAGGCCCAGTAACCCCTCTGTGAATGTTCAGTGGATAAGGGGCTGAACATTACAGGGACCGCCCTGAGGAGTTGGGGGTTGGTGTGGTGCCTGTCAGTACCTGTACAGAGTGCAAGGCCTGCAGAGACCTGGAAAGTAGCACTTATGTTGCTAGAGGTTGGTGGATTCAGGGATCCGATCTGCACCAAGCACAGATAAGGCTGCTTCATGCAAAGGGTAGATAGTGGTGGCGTACCCCAGGGAACATAGGAACATAAGAGTGGCTATACTGGGTCAGACCAAAGGTCCATCTAGCCCAGTATCCTGTCTGCTGACAGTGGCCAATGCCAGGTGTGCCAGAGGGAGTGAACAGAAGAGGCAATCACCAAGTGATCCATTCCCTGTTGCCCATTCCCAGCTTCACAAAGCATCCACACAGTCAAGACAACAGCCTCATACATGGCAGATATGAACCTTCTGCCACACCATGGACACTTTAGATGAGATCTACAAAGATATCTGACTTCAGTGGTGACACTCTAGATATGGACTTAACTTCCATGAAGTTACACCAGACTGACACTTGGCCAGTTATGCTCTTGAGGGCTGATTGTCACTTAGAAAGTAAGCCTGTGTTCCGCATTTCGTCTGCTGTCATTACAGTTTATGCTGCTCATGGGGGACGCCACGAGAAAGTAGGAGACGTGTCTCCCACATATTATGCTGAGAAGAGTCAGACCTCCACCCCTTCCAGTAAAAGAGATATTTGTGCATATTCAGTGGCAGTGCAGTATATGGAAAGGGGCAAGGGAAACACAAGGCCATCTCATTAATACATGTGACGGGTGAACCTCAGAAGATTCAGTTCAAATAAGCTCACAAAAGTTTAGATGCCTGACCACACTGTCAATATCTGAACTGGCTATGCTTGCAAAAGCAGCAAAGAATCCTGTGGCACTTTATAGACTAACAGACGTTTTAGAGCATGAACTTTCGTGGGTGAATACCCACTTCGTCAGATGCATGTAGTGGAAATTTCCAGGGGCAGGTATATATATGCAAGCAAGCTAGAGATAATGAGGTTAGTTCAATCAGGGAGGATGAGGCCGCTGTACTAGCAGTTGAGGTGTAAAAACTAGGGAGGAGAAACCGGTTTTGTAGTTGCAAAGCCATTCACCGTCTTTTGTTTTAATCTGAGCTGATGTGTCAATTTGCAGAGAAACTGAAGCTCAGCAGTTTCTCTTTGAAGTCCCCTGGTCCTGAAGTTTTTTTGCTGCAGGATGGCCCCCATAAAGGTCTGCTATAGTTGTGGCCAGGGAGGTTGAAGGCGGCTCCTAAGGTTTTGGGTAATGCATCCTATTGTTTGTGTCCATGCTATGTCCTCTGTATTGTTGATAGACGATGTATCTAGGGATGTGGCGACTACCAGACTAACTGGAGTAACCGTAAACTCAAGACTCACCCATATTGTGCCCAGCCCACCGACACCTCACGCGGGTTCATTCATCCTGCGAGTCGTCCAGGCATATGATGGATATATACATTGGTGGACATGCCAGGTGAATGACAACGGCATGATGGTTGGTCTGATCTGGTAGTTCCATTAACGACCTACTGGAATCCTAGATCCAGATCAAGCCACACCACATCCATCGGGTTTATTCACCTGCATGTGCCACATCCAATGTAATATATGCATCATATGCCAGCAATGCCTCTCTGCTATTGTTAGCATCGTGCCACCACTGCAGTCCTCTACGAAAAAGATTAGTATGGAGGACAAATCAATAGAATGGCACTATATCAAAAGCCTGTGGAGAAACGCTTCAACCTCCGGCCACATCTATAGCGACTTACAGCGGGCTCTGCAGCAAAAAACATTCAGGACCAAGACTTCAAAGAGAAACTAGCTGAGGCTTCACGTTCATCTGCCCATAGATTTGACACCATCAGCTCAGGATTAACAAAGACTGTGAATGGCTTTGCCAACTACCAAAAACCGGTTTCTCCTCCCTTAGTTTTCCACACCTCAACTGCTAGAACAGGGCTCATTCCTCCTGATTGAACTAACCTCATTATCTGCTAGCTTGCTTGCAATTATATACCTGCCCTGGAAATTTCACTTACAATGCCCCCCCAAATCCTGGGGAACCCGAAGTGGGTATTCACCCACGAAAGCTCATGCTCTAAAACGTCTGTTAGTCTATAAAGTGCCACAGGATTCTTTGCTGCTTTTACAGGTCCAGACTAACATGGCTACCCCTCTTATGCTTGCAAAAGTGGTCTGGACAGAAGCAGCAGCACAAGACTGGTTAAAATTTTGGATATTGATTTTCTTTAATTGAAAAATTAAAATTGAAAAAAAATTAATTGATTTTTTTACAAAAGCAAAATATTTTGTGAAAAAATTCATGGTATTTTAGAAAATTCTCCCCCTACATTTGTATTGAAATTGTTATCAAAATGGTTATCAAAAAATTTTCATTCACAAAATTAATTAATTAATTAAAACTCACAATTTTTTTTAGGGGGGAAATTGTTTCAGATATTTCAAACTGAAAAAAAATTCAAAAATGCTTTGTTAAACCACTTTTGTATTATTTGACTAGCTCTACAAAAGAATGATCAAAATTTCTGCCATTCAGAAGAGGTTTGAATTTTGGAGGGAAGTACTGGCTTAAAATTTTTTATCCACAACAGTTTAAGCATCCCCTCTTAATTTTAACTGTAAATGAGGCTCAACCAAAATCCCAAATCTCATCCTGCTGAGTCTTTAAATTGACATTGGGTGTCTTTCTGAAAGAAATACTCTAGTTCAGCCATGAGCTGGGCTTGATACAGGAATCACAGAGTGAAGTCCTAATGGTTTGTGTTACTCATGCGGTCAGACAAAATGACCAATGATTGGAAAGGCCTTTCTGGCCTTCAGAATCTATGAAACACTCCTCAACTTTTGAAATTTTGAATCAGGATCAGATCCAAATATGACAACTCAGGGCTATCCCTAAATTTAACACAAAGCATATTCTGTAGTTCATCACCTGTCAGAAAACACTATCTGTTTCTTAGCTCCAGACACGCATATCTACAGGAGTATATTTTTAGTCTGTCTGCTTCTGTATATGCACTTATTTTCCCCCCTAAAAGAGGATTTAACAGATCTTGCCTGAGAGCTCCTAGACGTAAAGCTTTACATAAATCATTTTACACTTCTAATACAAATCATTGTTTTGAAATCCAGATGGTGTGAATGGATTGTGGGGAAGGTTAGGTGTCAGTGGACTGTGTCGTAGGCAGTCAGGACAGTTGGTTAGAGCAGGAGTGAGGCCTACTGGTCGAAGTCCGAATGGCAGAGCCAAAGGTTGAGGCACAGCTAAGGTTTGGAACCAGATTACTAGGAGTCAGGGAATGCAGGAGCAGGGCTGGTTCTCAGGTAGAAACAAGGCTGGGACAGAAATGGGAACAAGGTTGGCTGCAGGGCAAAATCTGGACTGGAGCTGTGGAGGAGCACAGCAGTACTGAGCTGGTGCAGCTGAGGGCCTTACTCCTGTCAATAGGCCAATCTGAGAAGGAACAGTACAGACAACTACAAAGACATATGCCCCCACCGCTGACACCATCCTAACATGGTAACGAATGTAGGTGCTCCAAAACTACATTGATGGGTACAGTATAAGAATCTAGATACACTAATTCATTCGGAGGAGTGAACTAAAAACCTGCCCTTGTAGCAAATAACTTTTCCAAAGAATATTGCAAATCAATGCTCCAATATTTATCCTTTCTTTATTTTCAACTCTAATACAAAAATATTTAAGAGTAAAATGCCTCACTTCATCCTGGCACTCAAGGCTTGTTGTGCTTACAAGAAATACTGGTGAAATGGGAGCCTTAAAATTAAGTAGCATGGAGTGTCTAATAATTAATTTGATTTTATATCCATTGTTTATTTAATGCAACTTTAAAACTACATTAAGAAACCAGAAATGAGCAGCTTAGCATGAAAATGAGCTAGATGGGTTCCAATGATAGGCAGGAATTAGCATTTTGGTCAGATGTTCAGGATCATTCTAACCAGAAAACTTGGGGTGGGGGGATTATTATTATTCATACTGCCATAGAGCTTAGAAATCTCAGCTGAGATCAGGGCCCACTGTGCTATGTGCTGTACAAACACATAGGGAGAGATGATCCAGGCCTTGGAGAGATGTCAATCGAAATAGACGAAGAAAGCATTATCGCCATGGGACACTGAGGCCCAGAAAGATGAAGTGACTTATCCAAGTTCACACAGGGAGTATGTGGCATAAAAGGAAACTGAAACCAAGTTTCCTGAGTCCCAGGGCTCCTGAGCCCAAGGCCAGTGCCTGAACAACAAGCTCCTCAGTCCCTCTGCAGAGATACATGATGGTGACCGGTGTAAGGAAATAGATGAGAAAAGTTCAGAGGACTCAGGAAGAGAGAAATGGAGGGTTCTTGGAAGAGTACTGGGGTGACTGGCAGGAGGGGAAATAATGGGGGGCTCTGAGGGAAAAGATGGGGGATAAGGGGGCTGTTGGACTGAGTCAGCTTGGAGAAGACAGCTTGAGTAACTATGAAAGAGGTCTGGAGCTGAGCTAACTATTTCAAATTTACTTTGTAAGGAACAGAACCCAGAAGTGAAATCTTCTTATTAATCTGCAAAGGAGAAAAATGTCAGCTCCAATGTGAACATTCAAGCGATTGGTGGTGGATCCTTTATTAATCAACAACCAAAGAGGGCCATTGACAATACCATAGCTTAGAGCAGATTCATAGTCACCTACAGTCCCATAGCCAGACAATGAAGCAGTGAGAGATTGGGAGACCAGTAGTGGTGGCTGTGGAAAGGAGGAGGGAAGGCTTGTGGCGAGGAGGAAGATGGAGGAGGGTAGGATTCTTGGGCAGAGCCAGGTTAGCCCTCCCTGCCTTCTCTGGCCAAAAAGCCCTCTTCTCCAGCAGACTGAGCAGGACATTTGATCCATGCTGCTGAGTCTAGCCCTTCCATAGGCCAATAAAGAGAGGCAGAAAAGCCAAGGTGGGGAGAATGGGCAAATCAGTCTAGAGTAAATAGCTCAAAGTTAAGAGCCATGACTAGATCACAGCCTGACTCTATGAAACAAAAGACTCTTGAATCACTGAGGGATATATTGTAAAAGTCCTTCACAGTGAGAGGACAATCAGACTCCATGCGCACACATTGCACACACAAATTTCTGCACTTACAGATGCAAACTGAGCCATTCTATCTGCCAATGGAAGTTCAGGCACGCAACTGCCTGAACTGGGCATGTAAACACTGGTCATATCCTCAACTGGAGGACATCAGTGTGTAGCTACACTGAAGTCACTGGAACTATGCCTGTTTATGCTAGCCAAGGACAACATGGTTAACATTTGGTGCATTTAGCCGGCAGAGGTGCATTTTGCATGGTGGTGCTATTGCACAGGGCTTTGAATATTTGGGCTTTAATATACATTTCCCCGGTGTCAGCTGTTACTGTGGCCAATCCAAAACAAGTTCCAGAATATTCTTATTCTACCGTGTTAAATTCCTTTAACAGACCTCCCTACTCTATGTTACAGGATTTTTTTTTTTTTTTTTGGTAGCAGCTGGAGTGAATTACTCTCTTTCCAAATCTCTGTATTTACTTTTCTTCATATGGCACCATCTGCTTCAGTTCAGGTGAGCAGAGTTTGTTGTGAGTGCTGCCCCCTGCAAGCTCTGCCTTCTTTTCTGACACTTGCATTAGAGGTGTTTTTCCCTGAGAGTTTTGTTTAGGGTGCAGCAAGCCAGATTCTCCCCTGGAACTATAGAGATTGACAGCAATGGGGAACCTGACCCTAAAACTTCAGAATTATCTTTATAAAAGGAACATTTAAGATGACTATCAGCAAAATATTCCTAGACATAAAATCTATCAGATTAGACTGTTAATAGTTTCTTCAGGGAGGATGCCTCATCTCTTGATACATTGAGAGCTAACTGGACAAAGTTCTAGAAAATTTACTATAAAGAGCAATCCTGTTTTATCAGGAAACTTAACTTTCCTATCAGTTTGTAGAAATCTATGACCAAACAATCCGGACAAACTTCTGATTATGTAAGGTGATGTAAGTGTACTGGTGATATGACCAGTGTCCTTCACAAAATTAAAATGCATTCATTCCAACTCACTCTGACGCTTCTTTCCTGGATTGTACTTCAAAACCTCAAAATCACTGCCAGTGCCATTACAAAGGGTTAGTAAAGTACAGTGCACTCTTCAAGTGCTAATATCAAGCTCAATGCCTGATTTATACTATGGCATCATGATTGATTGAGTAGATTAAGTATGTTATTGATCACCTTTAAGGAAAATCTACACTTACAGAGCTACACCACAACGAGGGGCAGTCGGATTGCCCAGCGCTTTGAAAGGAATCATTTGCTGTCTCTACTATGTTAAGCAGCAATTAACTGAGGAAGGATGCAGATCAAACAGCATGGTCTCTGCAGATGGAAACGATCCCTCTGTTCTTATAAATTCTTGCTGCTTGCCTTACTGTTAAGGTTATAAAGACAACTATACAAAATGGCTATCTACCTCAACACAGAGCATGGCTGTATTTACTAGATACTGCACTTTGTCCAGTGGTGGTTCTTGGCTGATCATCACAAATACCTCCAATTACATTCACATGTTTGGGGCCTGATCCATGCAGTTCAATGGTCTTGAACTTGATTCAAAGACTGGCAGTGAATCCTGGCTCCACTTCAGTCAATGGGAGTTTTGCCACTGCAGTCTATGAGGCCAGGATTTCATGCTGGGAGTATTTCCATAGGAAATTTTAATGGGGTTTGGATCAGCCATTTGTCTGCACCAGCCTTTCTAACTACCAAGGACTGACTTTCTCTATCCGTCTACATTTCACTTTCAATTAAATCTAACAGGATGAAAATAAGCAAAGTGAAATTGAGGCTGGGGGTCAGAGGAAAATGCCCCAATGACAAGATCTATTTTACTGTGGCAAAGGGCAGGTCTACGCTACAGCTTAAGTTGATATAGCTTCCGTCACTCAGGGGTGTGAAAAAGACCGACACCCATCCCCCGAGCAACACAAGTTTCGCACTGTCCACACCAGCACTACGCAGGCAGGAGATGCCATCCCACTGACATAGCTTCCACTTCTCACCTACGTGGAGTAATTGTGCATTGCTGCTGCTGTGCACTGTAGCCCTGTAATGTAGACTTGCCCATAGTCTCCAAAGGAAAACGGTGGAAACCCCATCGTTTCAGGCATTTAGGGGTAGTTGGGACAAAGCACTCCTGAACATATTTTAAGGAACATATCGTCACCTGCTCTGGGAGAAAGAGCAGACCATTTAATAAATCTCAAACTCCAATGTCTATTTCCAAACACTTTGTATTTGGAGATAAATTATTTGTCATTCACAAAATCAGCTGGAAAAGAAGGATATAGTCACAAAACTTAAACACAGAGGAGTTTCAATGAATTATCACCATGCTATTGTATACTCATTTATTGATGCCCAGCGGAATTGGAGGTGCTTCCTGCAGTCTGACATTGATAGGATTATACACAGTGAGGAATGAACTGAAAGGGGGAATGGTGCGTATATAACAACCACCAGCACCAGTCATCAGCATGAATACAACCCAGAACCAACAGCACAAACTTGTTTACTTCTTAACCTAAAGAAGGACATTCATTAGCTGTCAGCAGTAGCAGACATTTATCTTTCGTGCATGCAACAACCAGAGGAAAGTCATGCTCACACACATTTAGCCTGTGTGCTATATACATCTCTGGAACTGAAGGTGTAAGAGATGCCGGGGGGGGGGGGGGTGGATCTCTGTCTGTAGCCATGTATTTCTAGTGCACCACCACCACTGTATCTGGATTCCAAATACAAAATAATCACTCCAATTTGTGTCCTTGCCACTCCATTCAGATGTTGTTACACAGAATGGAAGGGGAGAGTTGCTTTCAGTTTAGTCACAGGTTAGGAAGAATCCCTATATCTATGTGCTCCTTTCCATGTATGGCAGTGCTTTCTAGGGTGTCCTGCTGAATGAGTGTTACATGAATGCTCAAGCTGATCCTTAGCAATTGTATCATTAGTCCAAAAATGCCCATGGAAACTTTTAAAAACCTTTCACGTGTTGAAGGGACTCCCCCTCTTAAGTCTGATTATGACACTCAATACTTTGTCTCAGAAGTATTATTAGAATTATTTTACATTTATGTTGTGGTAGAGGCTTTAACCAAGATCAGGGTCCCATTATGCTATGCGCTGGACACACAGATAGTAAATGACAGTTTCTGCCTGTAAGTGTGTAGGTGTGCATGGCCGTCCCTCGCTGTCAGTCTCTGAAGGGGGCCACGCCTCTTTGCTACACTGCCCCAAAATGCTTACAGTCGAAGAGACAAGACACAACAAGTGGGTGAGGCAAATCGGCAGGCAGACACCCCGTCTAGACTACGCGCCGTATTGGCGCGTTAAAATCGATTGCTCGGGGATCGATATATCGCATCTGATCTGGACGGGATATATCGATCCCAGAGCGCGCTTAGATCGATTCCGGAACTCCACCAAAACAAACGGAGTTCCGGAATCGACATGGCGGAGCGCGCACATCGATCCGCGCGTGAAGACGGTAAGTAAATCGATTTTAGATATCGATTTCCAGCACGCTACTTCTCGTAGCTGAAATGGCGTATCTAAAAATCGATTTCCGCGGGCGTAGGGTAGACTGGCCCTAGAGAGCACAAAGTAACAAAATAATGGAATTTAGCAATTTCCCCCAACGATTTGCACTTGCGATGTCTCTTCTAAAAATCATTACACACTGGTCATTACATCGATCATGTTTTCCTTCTGTGCTTCCTGCCCTCCATCTGCTTGTTGTATTATCCTTGCTCTTCATCTTGATCCTTCGATTGCAAGCTCTTTGAGGCATGGGCTGTTGTTTTTACTGTTGTTCGTACTGCAGCCTAGCAAAGGTGGGATGGGGGGTGTCTTGGAACTACTGCAATGCAAATAAAATAATAATTAGAGAGTCCAAGCCAACCGCAGCGTTAATGCATATTGGCTAGACTTACTCATGACTACATGAAACATTGTTGCATGAATACTTCACTAGCTGCCAACCCAACCCTACAATAATGAACACAAGCACTGAATAGGCTCCAACTGAATTCAATGCCAACTCCATTGACCTCAGTGGATCAGGATTGGCCTAAGGCTTGCAGTTTTTGTGTTCAATTTATATGCATGGCAAGTAAAAATTAAGTAGGTGAACCGTATTAAACACCCATTTACATTCCTATCTACTCGCAGTATGCACAGAATTATCGCGGCTTTTTCTGCAGCCTGTTGCATGCTGAACTGCCATTATGTTAATTGGAAGTTTTAACCCTCTCTATCAGCAGGGACTAGGCCCAAGGAATGGAAACCTTTACAGCACTGCTACTTTTTACTGATAAACCGTAGCCGTTCGGTTCCTGGAAAACTTCAGTCTTTTTAAACTGCAGATGAATGTTTCAAAAGCAACAGGAAATGCCATTGCTTCAAGATGGGGTGACCTGTACAGTTCATACTAGACGAAGCGCTTAACTCAACAGGTACGTAACAGCAGTCTGAGGGATATCCAGCCAAGGATGTGAAAATCTTTCTGTTGTTAAGGCTGACAACGTATCGTGTCATGATTTTTCTTCGTGCCCTTACTGCCTGTCATAAACAGACTTAGCATAAGGGTTGAATGCTCTTTTACTGGAAGGTTAACAAACGTGACCGTCAAACCTGCCAGAGGGACCATCAGGGAACAAGTACTTTCAAATACTCGGTGAAGGTAGCTTTGTTTTGGTTTGGGTTGCTTTGTTCTTCTCTAGTCTCTGAAAGGGACCTAGACATGCAACCAATTTCTTGCACAAACTTCCCGCTACAGTCTCTTATATTAGAATGAGGAGTATTGAGTAGAATGGCGGTTATAGTCTTTGCTTGTTTCTGTATTTGCAACGACTGTGATCTTGGCTGGTTAGAGTTTAATGTGTATTTGGGGCTAAAGTATTTTAAATTGTGATTTCTGTGGAGACGGCTTTTCTTAGTGTGTGCTATACTGAAGAGCCCGTGTGTATATGTACCATCGTAGATTTACCAGGAGATAACTTTACATTTTCTTCGTTTTCATTAAAAGTTTGCTTTTTAAGACCCTGTTTGATTTTTTCCTCTCGTTAACGGCTCAAAGGAACGAGTCGTGTACTTAGCCAGGGAGATGGTGAGGATAGGAGAAAGAAGGGAGCGGGGAAAAGGGGGAATCGCCTTTGTTTAAGATTCAGCGGACGTGGAAATTCTGTATGGCCTCTGGGTGAGGTGGAAAGCCTCTGTTTTAAGATTCAAGGAGTTGAATCCCAGTGATCTTCTAGGGTAACCCAGGGAGGGAAAGCCTAGGAGAGGCACTAGTGAGGGAAAGAGTTTACTTTCCTTGTATTAAGATCCAGGGGGTCTGGGTCTTGGGGGTCCCCAGGGAAGGTTTTGGGGAGACTAGAGTTTATCAGACACTCAAAGATCTGATTGCTGGCAGCGTATCAGATCTAAGCTGGTAATTAAGCTTAGAGGACTTCATGCTAGTACCTCATTTTTGGACTCTAAGGTTCAGATTGAGGAAAGTATACTATGACAACCTGAATCAAGAGAAACTTTACAGGTCTCTCTAACCGCAAGAGAGGATTTTGTCTCAGGAGCAATAAAGTGGCACTTTTGAATGGCTGCCTCCGTAGGAGATCCAAATAGCTATGGTGACTTGACATCTCCACTGCTGGAAACCAGGCACTGCAGAGGAGACAGATAGCCCTGATTAAGGGTTTATACAGGGTTTAAGATCCTGTTCTGATTTTTATTTAAGTTATTTTCCCCTGCCTGTGGATTTCCTATCTGAACTGATTTTCTGCCCCATAGCCCATGTTAATTACACTGTGTGAGGTAACATGATGCTCTCTGATTAGCACAGGGGGTACCTTAAAACTCTGTGGACTCAATTTGTCCCTGGTAAACTTCCATCAACTTCAGTTTAGACCTAGAAATGAGATACAAGCACCTGTAGGATGGTGAATGGTGCTGTATAAATGCCTGAGGCACATGCACACACAGAGAAATGGATGATACAGCCAGCCCAAGCCAAAATCCCAGATCTAAACACCTCAGAACATTAGTGAAACTCCCCTGCATCTAGATCTGCAGTTTGCATCTCTCTCTCCCTCACACACACATACACAAACACAAACACACATACACATGCACACTTTGGAGCATTCTGTGGCTTGTTCTCATCTCTCATTGGCAGGGAAGCTCTGTGGCAGAAGCTATGGAGGGTAGAGAGCTCTCTACTGCTATCTGTTGGTGAACAGGGGAAAGAGCAGACAAGCTCCATAGACAAAGGAGCTCTCCTCCACCAGCCATTGGTGAACAGGCCAATGAGAGAGCTTCATACGCATAAACTTTCTACCCAGAAATCCTCCAGCTGACCCGTTGGGGCCTGAGCAGAGCCCTACACGAACTCTGAACTGAAGCGGTAGTGGGACTGAACTGAGAAAGAGGAAGGGGAAAGGGGCGGGCAAGGACTCTACTCAGAAGTCCTCTAAGCACTATTGATCTTGACTTTACAATCAGAGACAACACAGAGACACTGAGGTGGGAGCAGCTTTGCAGTGAGAGGCAGCTCTTTGCTGAAGCCTCAGAGGGCAGCAGCAGCAGCACTCAGTGAACTCCAGTGACAGTCCCTGACCCAGCACCAGTAAAGCTGAAATCACTCTGGCTGGGCTAGTTGGTAGAATCTCAGGGCCAGACCAGGCAGGGACTTCCCTAGGGACTGGAGAAGGTGGCTCACCAAATGCACTCCCATACTCTAGGACTAACCACTGACACCGAAATAGGAGTGAGCTGTAGCAGTGGGGAAGCAATGTGTTAAAGGGATATTTGCTTATTGGATGTTCACTCTGGCAGCGGCAGGGCAGGGGAGGATTGAGTTATGGGATTACTGCCAAAGACACCAGGGTGGGAAAGTGGAGAGTATTCATTCATTCATTTATATATATTGTTGCTATGTTTTCCCAAGTCAATGCTCTGTCCCCCTTTTCCCCTACTAGAGCCTTTCCTTGTTTTATGTACAGAGTCAGTGCTTGCGAGGGGTGGGGAGCAGACACGCCAAACCCACAAAAAAAATGCAGAAATTGGGCTTGTTTTTAGCTTAATTGTTTGTGAGTTGCTTGTTGGCTAGTTTGCGGCTTGTAGCTTGTTTGGCTTGTTGCTTCTTTTTTTTGATCGGCTCCCAGCAAGGGGGGGCAAGCAGGGACAAGAAGGGGAGAGAGTCTGGGGTACATAGAGGGCCCATCACAGCCCCGGACTGCAGGCCGGGGGGATCTAGTCACATAGAGTGTTGGGGTTCTTAGTGATTGGCTTGTGTTGGCCTCATTTTGAAATGGGATTAGCTTGATTTTTGGCTTATTGTGAAAGTCAGGATGCTTATTTACCGTGGTAAACTGTGGTGGGGAGTATTGCCTGTTAAGGGGACAGAGGGGAGGCATTTCTGGGTGGGGTCTTCAGCCGATGGTGTTTGCTGATTTTAAGAGGAACCCCTAGACATCTGAACCTGGCCCTTGCTGCTGCCACAGCACCTGGCAGAAGGGTTACAACTACTTTGGAAATGTGAGGTTAAATTACCACTTTTTCAAAGCCCTACATTTGAAAATACAGGAAATGCGGCAAAACTGAATCCGGGATTTCTTCTCACATCCATTTGCTGCTGGCTAGAGAGCAAGATATGAACATGCCCTTACTACCCAGGAATTAGCTGGCACCATCAGCCCTGGATTTCTGCCAATCTGTTCAAGGCACTTAGCACAGAAGAGCTTCCCATGCCCTCATTTGCACCCATCAGTCCTTAGAATACTCACTGACTGAATTAGCAGCAAGGCAAATTTACAGTCAGCTGTCTGCTAGTCATTTTTGTTTCTGTTTGTATATCTGCAGATAGGATCAAATCCTGGTATTGTATATATGACACCAGTGGAAGCCAGACAAGAACAGCTGTGCACACGGAGCCATAGCCAAAATATTACCCTAATAGAATTGTCTTCTGTGTTTGAGGTAGTCGTGATACTTTAAAAATTTTAAAAAACAGAATATTACAATTCAGTAAACTCAATATAGTGGCCCTATTCTCTCTCCAGGCTCATGTAACTCATGAGACCAGGTTGCCTCGGAAGTCACCTGTCCATCTGCAACCTGCTGTGCTCCTTGGAGACACAGAAACTATTAACAGTTCAGATGAAGTGTTCGGTACTGGGAGGCAGAGAAGCGCTGGTGCTGAGTCATAAACTGGGGAGATTTTGCTGACAGAGATCAGAACAAGCCCTTTCTGTCTGTTTCTAGACCCCAGTGCAAACTCTGACTTCCTGCCGAATAAAAGAGAGAGTGAGATAGACAGCCAGAAGAAGGGTTTAAACAAAATAACAGAGTTCAAGGGTACCTAGGATGGCAAGAGCAGAGTCTGCACTTTGAACCTCAATACTACAGTGACTGGCACCCTATAAATAAGATTGAGTGAGTTTCAAACACCTAAATGAGACTGAATAGAGGCCTAAAGGTCAGCAAGGTGCTACGAGCCTCCAAATCACATGGGCTTCCATGAGAGCTATGGATGTTTGGCCTCTCTGAAGTTCAGGCTACTCAGCTGAGTGCCTCAGCATGGACTTACACATCTCACTTTAGATACTCCTGAGTTTGGAAGTTTTGGCCTAAGTGACTTGTCTGTGGTCACAAAGCGAATCAGTGAAAGAGCCAAAAGGAGAACCCAGGAATCCTGGTTCTTGTTCTACTTCTGGGAACACACTACCTCTGCTATTCTGTGGCTATTGCAGTACCACTGAACAGTGCTGCATGCCAGAAAGGGCAAGAAATAGAGTCGCTCTTTATAAAAACTTATACCAAAAGGCTCACACAGTCATAAATTCATAGATTCCAAGGCCAGAAGGGGCCATTCTGATCATCTAGTCTGACCTCTTGTATAACCCAGACCACAGAACTTCCCCAAAATAATTCATTTTGAACTAGAGGAGATCTATTTAAAAATCATCTAATCTTGATTTAAAAAATGCTGGCGATAGAGAATCCCACCATGATTGTTGGTCAACAGTTCCAATGGTTTATCATCTTCACTATTAAAAATTTGCTTCTTATTTCCAGTCTGAATTCGCCTAGTTTCAATTTCCAGCCTTTGGATAGTGTTCTACCTTTCTCTGCTAGATTGAAAAGCCCATCATCAAATATTTGTTCCCCAGGTAGGTACTTACAGAGTTTGATCAGGTCACCCCTTAAACTTCTCTTTCTTGAACTAAATACACTGAGCTCCTTGAGCTTATTAACATTATAAGGCATGTTTTTAAATCCTTTAATCATTCTCAAGGCTCTTCTCTGAACCCACTCCAGCACTGGACACAGTATTCCAGCAGCGTTCACATCAAGTGCCAAATACAGAGGTAAAATAACCACTGTACTCCTACTTGAGATTCCCCTGTTTAGGCAGCCAATGATCATGTTAGCCCTTTTGGCTACAGTGTTGCACTGGGAGCTCATGTTCAGCTGATTTTCTACCCTACCCCCAAATCTTCTCCAGAGTCACTGCTTCCCGGGATAGAGTCCCCTAGCTGCTAAGTATGACTTGCATTCTTTGTTCCTGGATGTATACATTTACTTTTAGCCTTAATCAAACACATACTGTTTCTCTGAGCCAAACTTATCAAGTGACCATGATTGCTTTGCAGCAGTGACCTGTCCTTTTAATTTTTTAACCCCTCCCACTCTGTATCATCTGCAAACAGTGATAAAAATGTCCAATAGCATATGCCCAAGAATTGATCCCCATGAGACTCCACTGGAAACACATCCACTTGATGTTAATTTCCCAGTTACAATTACATTTTTAATCCTATCAGTTAGCCAGCTTTTCATGCCTTTAATGTTTGCCATTTTAATTTGGTATTGTTCTATTTTTTTTTAATAAAAATGCCATGCAGTACCAAGTCAAATGCCTTACAGAAGTCTAACTCAATTACAGCTGCACTCTTACCTTTAGCTAACAAACTTGTAATCTCATAAAAAAAAGATATCCAGTTAGTCTGACACTAGCACCAGTGGAAGAATGGCACACTGGAATGGGATTTACGATACAGGGTTTCAATTCCGGGTGTGGTCACAGATTAACTCTGTGATCTTGCTCAGAAAGGAGTGATGGAAGCTTCCTAAAAGTAGGGGCCACCAGCACCAAACTGTGGCCCCGCACCCTGCACCACCCATTCCCTCTGAGTCTCCCCTTCTCCCCAAGGCCCCACCCCCATGCCACCTCTTTCCCCCAAGACCCCACTCCCACTTGCTCCTCTCCACCTCCTCCTCCCACACATCGCTAGCCCTTACAGCTGGTAAAAAGGCATGGGGCCATGCCCTCCTGGCCTGCCTTGTTCCAGTTCCCTGGCTCAAGACATTTATTCTGTGCCTCAATTCCCCCTCTGTCAAAGGGGACTAACACATCCCTACCTTATAAGTGTGTTGTGATGATAAAATCCATTAATGTTTCTCACAATGCCTCAGGAGTCTAAGTATGAAGGTGATGAGGGCCATATAAGTACCTAAAAAGATAGATGTATCTGAAAGTTTGCTTTTAGATTTTCATCCATTAATGGAAGGTACAGTGCTGGTGAGCTAAAAGATTTTGCTTTTACAACTTTGGCACTGACTACAGAATCTCTTCAGGATCCTTTTTAATCAAGTAACTGAAAGCAACTTCTTCTTGTCCATTTCCACATCTGACCAGGGATGCTTAAGAGAATGAAAAACAAAAAAAAAGAAAAGAAAAGAAAAGAAAAGAAAAAGAAAAAAGTTAACATAACAAAGACTAGGATGGAAGCACATTGCCTCATTAATTAAACTTATACTGGCCCTCATGGAAGTCAGTTTAACCCCTTTGGTGCCACCTTGCCTTTTAAAATTCCCTTTGAATAGGCCTCATACAGTTTTGATGGAAAACACAGTGTGCATGGTTCAGAAAGCTACCGAATTGAGAGCTATTAAATACTAAAAAGACAAGGTGAGAAACAATTTGCAAAATCTCCTCTTTTTATAGACTGCAGCTATTGAGAAAAATTGAGTAAATTCCCTAGCTGACAAGACTGCAGTCTGTTTCAAGATTCCATCAATTTTTTACGGTACAATCAATATTTATGAATCCCCAAAGAAATGTTGCAAAGAGAAACGTAGTGAAACATTTTCCATGCAGTTGCAAAGATGTAACACGGGGGCCTAAATAACTTTTAAAATAATCTCAATGACAATCAAAGTGCCTTACATAGCCAATATGGTTTAATGCCAGTGTTTAGATTAGCATTCTTCTAAAGCATGGATGGCAAAGAAAAAAAGTAAAGTGAGATGTTTGCAGTTTAATCTCTCCTAAAGAAGACATTTTGCTATAATAAGTATTCTGTAATTTGGTGCTTAAAAATTCAAAGGGGGTACTATATTGAAACCGTCCCCTTTTTTTAATACATTAAAAATATTCAGCATCATGCAAGCAATGGATTTTTCAGTCAACTGGAGAGAAAACAAGATTTCTATAAAAACTAGGCAAACAAATCGCATTCCTTTAATGGCTACTTTAGGTTTAATATCTAAACTTATTTAAATAACTCTGAACCCTCCTGCTGAGAAATATTGAAACTAATGGATTCCTTTGTGTGTAATCTCCATTTAAATGTAGAGTTTAATTTCCCTCTGGGCTAAACCTGTGTAAAACTTGTCTTGAAATGTCCCTCTGTAAAAATACAATGTTTAGGGGGATGCCTTTTATTTTATTTAAAATTTATTTTGTGCATTTAAAGCAAACAGCAAACTCTCAGATGAGCTGCTGAAATCGTGACTGTGCCAGGACTAACTTTATGATTGGCAGAAGCGGGAATCTAACAAGAAATGGGGCTCAACCTGCTCTCTGGACATAATGGTGAAAAGTCGAGCTCCCCTGCTGAGTCAATGGGGTTGCATCAACAAGGCTGCACTGGTGGAACTAAGCAGAATTCATCCCTTTTGTATTTTCACACTCCTAGATGTGACTTCTGTGTATACATTTATACCTCTATGCATCAAGATATGACAAGAATGAAAGCTAAAAGGGGCTGATCTGGAACTGAGGGGTATGTGTGCCTGCTCCTCCCCTACCTAAGGCAATTCAAAAATACACTGCTCCCCCCGCCCACAAGCGGAGTAACTGCTACTCCATAAGCAAAGCTAGATTGCACAACTAGTTGCACTGCCACTGCAGATTGCAAAGCACTCCAGGCTGTGCTAGAAGCCAAGAGGAGAGGGAAAGATAGGAAATATTTATGGAGACAGAGTTCCTTTGCATGCTGTTCCCGTCAGGGCTCTCTGTTCAAGGACAGTGCAGCAGTGGAAGTAAGCATTTACTAATTTATCTTAATTTCAGTAAGGCATTTGACACGGTTCCACATGGGGAATTATTAGTTAAATTGGAAAAGATGGGGATCAGTATCAAAATTGAAAGGTGGATAAGGAACTGGTTAAAGGGGAGACCACAACGGGTTGTACTGAAAGGTGAACTGTCAGGCTGGAGGGAGTTAAATGACGTTCTATGGGGAGGGGAAAAAATATCATGGGACATCTTATTTACCTTTTTATACTGACCTTGCACAAAAGCAGGAATGTGCTAATAAAGTTTGCAGACAGCCAAAGCTGGGGGTATCGCTAACACAGAGAAGGACTGGATTTCAAAGGAATCTGGATGACCTGTAACTGAGTAATAGTAATAGGATGAAATTTAATAGTGAAAGTGCAAGGTCATGCACTTAGGATTAATAACAAGAATTTATTATAAATTGGGACGCATCAGTTGGAAAACAAGAGAAAGACCTCGGAGTAGGTTGATCACAGAAACTATGAGCGCATGTATATCCATTAAAAAGGTAATTGGTTTAGATCATCAGGCAGGTAGACCGCAAAGGATAGAGGTTTAGTACGTTGTACAAGGCCTGGTGAGACCTCATTTGGAAACTGTGTGTAGTTCTGGTCTCCATGTTTAAAGGTGAAGTCAAACTGGAACAGTTCAGAGCGCCTGCTTCCATTAGGTGGCCTAGCATCGCCTAGGCGTCAGGATTGGGGGTGCATTTGCGAGGGGGCAGCAGTGCTCCGTTGACCTGCCGCAGTCATGCTGGGAGGGCCACGGCCGCAGCCTGGTGGAGCTGCCACAGTCGTGCTGGCGACGTCGCGCTCGCGCGGCTCCAGTGGACGCTGCAGGCACACTGCGCAGCTCCACCTGAGCGTGGACCACATGCGGGCACGCGAATGCATACGCCTAAGCGCTAAAACCTAGCGCAGTTCTGGTTCAGAGATGGGTACTAGAAGATCCTAGAAGGAAAAACTGTCTATGAAAGGAGACCAAGACTTGGTATTAGCCTAACCAAAAGAGGTTAGGGGGATGATGATGCTCTTTATAAATTATCAGAAGGATAATATCGGGAGGAGAGAAATTTTAAGCTTAGTACAATGTGGACACAAGAACAAATGGATATAACAGACACTAGGAAGTTAGCTTGAAATTAGATATAAGTGTCTTACCATAGCAGGAGAAGCGGAAAGCTTCAAGGGAGTAGTGGGGCAACAGACATATCTGGCTTCAAGCTAAGCTTGATGAGTTTTAGGAGGGATGTATGTGGATATCCTAATTTGGCATTGTTTAGCAATTGATCTTGATTACGCAGTAAGTTGCCCGTGTCGTATGGGATTAGATGGGGTGGGATCCGATGTACTATGCGATATTCTTCCTGGGTGTGGCTGGTGAGTCGCACATGCTCAGGATTTAACTGATGCCAACTTGGGCGGGAAGGATTTTCCTTCAGGCAGATTGGAGGGCCTGGCGGTTTCGTCTTCCTCTGCAGAGGGCACGGTCATGCTGGGATTCTATGCAGTGAGGTCTTCAAACCACATTTGAGGACTCGTACTCAGATATAGGTTATGTTTGTTATAGAAGTGGATGTGAGATTCTGTGGCCTGCGTTGTGCAGGAGGTCAGACTTGATGATCATAATGGTCCCTTCTGCCCTTAAAGTCTATGAGTCTAAGAGCAACACAATCAAGAAAATTAGGGTTCTGCATGCAACTTCGGACGGTGATTCTGTTCTGAATCTGACTCTCCCATAATGGGATTGAAGGCTCCCATGTTTAGTGTCTCTGTGATTTCTCTATCAAGTGTGCTCAATTTAAAAATGTAAAGATGCGTTTTTTTTCCTACCTGCTAGCCCCTATAAGTGCAACCTGTGATCGGAAAGCCAGCGTTATTATTACAGATGAGCCCAGCGGCCCCACTCAGGATCAGGGGCCCCTATTTTGCTATGGAAACACACGGGAAGACACAGTCCCCATCCCAATACAATCTGGGTGCGTCCGATCTCATGCATCACTTCCAGTAATCTCTGCAACTCAGATTAGGGTCACAATGATAATCTGTGCAACCTCACTCTCTTCAAATTGTATCCTCAGTGATTTCTGCGCACCCACCTTGTCTTTAGTGGGTAAGCATAGGTGTAACTAGTTGGAACATTTGACACAATTCTGTGGATGAGGCCCCAGAAGGAAGAGAATCCAGCTCAGCCTCTCTTAGGCTACATCTACACTATGAGCTAGGGGTATGAATCCCCTGCATGTGTACACATACTCATGTTCACTCTCCTCAAGCTAGCATGAGTATAAATAGCAGCATAGCCATGGTAGCATGAGTAAGGGCAGCAGAGGCATGTACCCAGCAGTTTCAGGAGAAAGTATGAGATGATAGCATTGGCCGTCACTTTCAGCTGACGGTATTTTACCATCAGCACTCCAAGCTTACAGATAAGTGCCTAAGCTTTGCAGCTGGAATGAGTGAAGACCCTCCACTGTCTTGTTCCATCACTTCAGGCAGGCAGAGTTCAGTGACTGTTAGTGCTTTTGCTGTGTCCAGGTCACCGCTCTTCTGATACTGTCATGGTACAATTCCCCACTCTGAACCTTAGCGTCCAAAAGATGGGTTACCAGCATGAATTCCTCTAAGCCTGATTACCAGCTTAGGACCGGTAGCGCTGCCACCAACCAGGAATTCCAGTGCCCGGTACACTCTGGTCCCCTCAAAACCTTGCCCGGGGAACCCCAAGACCCAGACCCTCTGGTCTCTAACACAAGGGAGAAATCCTTCCGCCGCATTGTCTCCGGCTTCCTCGGCTGGTTACCTGGAAGATCACTGTGATGTCAAACTCTTTGAATACAAACGAGAGGAAAATTCACCTTCCTCTTCTTCTCCCTCCCTAGACTCTTTCCTGAGAGAGAAAGTAATCTGACACAGAGAGAATTAGCTGCTTCTTCTCCCTTGCTCCTTTGCCCCACCAATTCCCTGGTTGATACGGACCAGCCCTCTGGGGTCTCAACCAGAATAAAAAACAATGCAGGTTGTTATAAACAAGAAGAACTTTTTAATTAAAGGAAAGAAAAACAGTAAACACTTATTTTGTACAATTTAAGATGAGTAGGTAAGAGTCTTTCAGTTAGGCACTTGGGAATACCCGCCAGCTAAGTAGACAAGTACATAATATAAATTCCTCAGCAAAAATAAATTTGAACTCCTCCAGTCCAATGCACATTTGGCAATAAAGAAAAAGTATAAGCCTAACTCGCTTATTCTATCTAGTACTCACTATTTGAATCTTATAAGAGCCTGTATCAGGGAGATGGAGAGAACTAGTTGCATGTCTGGTCCTCTAGCCCCCAGAGTTGAACAACAACCAAAAACTAACCAGCACACACATGAATTCCGTCCCTGCAGAGATTTGAAAGATTCCTGTACCACTGACTGTGTTGGTTCTCCGGTCAGGTGACAGTCAGGCCTACTGAACTTGTTAACCCTTTATAGTCAAAGAGATATAAAGTACTTCTGCTCTATTAACTCCTACTATCTGTTTATGACAGATGCCCTATGAGGAGGGGTTCTGTCTCCTGCCATACTTAGCGTCATTCACAAAGACAATAAGTTCATAGATGTCAATTTTGCATCTTGCAGCTTACTCAACGCATGCAGCACGAGTGTCTTGTAGAGCAACGACACCAGTGTTATTCTTCTTGAGAACTCTTGAAAGATAGTCACACTTAGCATGTTGCAAACCTTCCACATTAAGTTTGGTTCACATGTACAGCTGGCCCTATAGTTCTTTGGTGCCGTTCCAGATAAGAACTTCTAACAAATTTCATGCTGCTAATCAAACCAGTTGATCAACAAACCCATGTCCCGTAGTCTTTTGATGCCATGCATTGTGTTAGTCAATAACACGTAACTGGAGTTCCACATGAAGTTTGTCATCTTGTTCCCATGATTGCAGTATAGACAAACCCTCGTCTGGGTTAGCACTACAGAGAAGAAATAGTAATAAAATGACCTATTCTTGTCACTGAGGACTGTAGCTCTGTCTCTGAAGCCACTCGATACGCTAAGCAAGATGGTGCCATTTTTACATTGTCACTTTTCAGAGTAGATCACACTTTAATGCTGCCCCTCTCCCCATACTCCCCGTTGTACACATGCTTTGTGATGCAGTCTTTAGCCACAGGATCTTATACTCTTTTTCAGATAAGACAATAGCATCATATAGGGTTTTTTCTACAACCTTCAGTTATTCCAATTTTGTAATTTGCCATAATGGTCCAGTATATCTTAGGGCTGGGCTTTTCACAGGAACCTGAATTTGAAAATCAGGGCAGGGACTGTGCCCTTCGTTATGTTGGGAACATGCCTTGTACATTGTGGGTGCCACCAGAAACCAACAGGAAATAATGAAAATAACCACAACAGAAACTCCCTGGATGAAGTTGCAAGTCAAAATTGCCTGGATCTTAATTGATGGCTCTAGGGAGAGTAAATATTTCAAAGCTGATGTTTAGACAGTAAACCATCCTCTCCAGAAGAGAGTGAATGCTCCTCTGCTACTGTGGTTATGTTTCTCCCACATTTACTGTTGAACTCAACTTTCCTCTCTACAGAAAATGTTTTCTCCCCAAACAGTCCTCCAGCCAGTCCTGTCTCTCCTACCTGAGACCTGCCCATGCCCTCTGAGCAGAAACCAGGCAGAATAGAGTGGAGAGGTATTTCTGCTCCCTTGCACAGGGGCATCTGCCCCTCCAAGCTTTGTGGTGGGGGGGTATGGGAAAGGGCAGGGCAGATAATAATAGTAATAACCTGTATAGACCAAAATCTTTTCAAAGAACTGAACACACTGTGACATTGCACCCCACAATGATTTATAGGAAATATGCTTATGAATGTATATATAACATAACTGGAACATGTTTTATGCTACACATGCCATGTAACATATCTCTGTAAAGGTTATGATCTACTGAATACATTCCTCCTATATGTATGCATGTAACATTTCTGTTTAATTTTAAGTAGCGTCAGTGAAGCAGTTGATCAGCTTCCTGAGAAAAGACTATTCTCAGTAAATGCCCAGTCAAGAAACCCTTAAGCCCACAATGAACTTGGAGATGCCAATCCACATCTGAGCTTTCCTAGGAATGTGGCTTGGCTGGTAAGGAACTCAGTCATGCATGGACATGTGACTTGCCCATGTGACTCCAAAACTCCACTTTGTAGCTGGATTCTACACAGGGGGAGGAAGGTGTATCAACCCATCAGAGAAAGTCTATTTAAAACTCTGGGAGACCCCTCCATTTTATCCTCAGCTGACTCAAGAGAGCATCTCCACCCCCAAAGGATACCTGAAAAAAACTGGAACAAAGGACAGTAACCATGGGTGTGTGAGTGATTGCTGGACCCAGATTAGAAGACTAGTCTGTAAAAGGAAGTTTACTGGAACACTTCTGAAGGTGAGGTTTTATCTGTATTCAGTTTTCTTACTGTATTAGGCATAGACTTGCATGTTCTATTTTATTTTGCTTGGTAATTCACTTTGTTCTGTTTGGAACCACTTAAATCCTACTTTCTGTATTTAATAAAATCACTTTTTACTTATTATTTAACCCAGAGTATGTATTAATACCTGGGAGGGGCAAACAGCTGTGCATATCTCTCTATCAGTATTATAGAGGGTGAACAATGTATGAGTTTACCCTGTATAAGCTTTATGCAGGGTAAAACAGATTTATTTGGGGTTTGGACCCCATTCAGAGTTGGGCATCTGAGTGTTAGAGACAGCAACATTTCTTCACCTGCTTTCAATTAAGCCTGCAGTTTGCGGAATGTGGTTCAGACCTGGGTCTGTGTTTGTAGCCGGCAAGCGTGTCTGGCACAACCAGGCAGGGTTCTGGAGCCCCAAGCCGGCAGGGAAAGCAGGGGCAGGAGTAGTCTTGGCAAATCAGTTGGCAGCCCCAAGAGGGTTTCTGTGATCCAACCTATCACACACACATTCTGAATTCACCCTCACAGGCCCACGTGGAGACACAGCCTGGTTCAGTGAATTACCCAAGATCACAAAGAACATAAGTATCAGACTTAAGGGGTTCTAGGCCAAGATCTTTTGTCTCTTTTTCCATGCCCAGGCTTCTCTCCCTCTCTAATTCTTCTGCGACCTCTAGGCCTGCTCCAACTGTTGACCTGCCTACTCTTCTTCCGTGTGTATGACTCTGTCTGTTTCTCCATCATGGCAACACTTCCCTTCAGCTACATTCCAAGGTCGAAGCCACCATCCGACGGGAGAGCACTTTCCACCTGACTCCATTGTGCTGCTGTAGCAACATGTGCCAACCCTGCTGCTAACTGTATCATTATGGGGATGACAGCCATGGCATAGCTTCTAAATAAAGAAGCGGGAGGAGCAGCATGTGCTGAACAAGAGATTCACTTCCACAAATATGACGTGGGTTTGAATGTGACCCACACACATCCTCTCACTCATACTTGCAAAAAGTTAGTTCAAGAGGGGACAAATGAGGATGAGATCTCTGCTAATGAATCAGTAGTTCAAAGCATTTAATTACTGAAGACAATACTTTTGTTTAGATGTTAATGTTTTATTCTTAACATTGTAAAAGCATGGCATGCTGATGTACATGGAAAACACATTTGGTGAGGCTTATTTCCCCCAAATTAATCAGGTGAGCAGCAGTACCAGCTATTTACAAATCTATTTGAGAATTGCTCCGTAGCAAGGGCTTCCCACCTCCCCCACACGCACACACACACAATTTATTGAGGTGTCTAAGCAATTCAGCTCTTACCTAGATATCTCATTCTGGGGACTCTCGCTGGGATGGTCCATGTCTGATTTATTTCTATATTTAATGACACATTTCATCATAGAGGAAATATTTTATTGAACCTTCTCGCCTGATTTTCCACTGGGCCACGCTACAAAATAACTATGTTTTAGAACAAATTTTCAATAGGAAAGTATAAAAACACTCAATTTTTTTCTGCAAAGAATAGTAGGACGTCCTGCAGAGGAATTGTTTTGACAGAGTGTAAGATGGGGTAGCTACTCTAGCCCAATCCCAGCATTCATTGCTGTATTTGAAAAACAGGATTTGAGAGGCAGTGTGATCTAGTGAAGGAAGCATCACTTTGGGCATGAGACCAGAGTTTTATATGCGACTCTGTGACCTCATCATTTTACCTCTCTATGCCTCTGCTTTCTCTTTCCTTTGCTTGTCTTGTTTACTGAGACTGGATGCACTTTGGGATAGGAACTGTTTCATCCTATGTATTCATAAAGGGCCTAGCACAAAGGGAACCCAATCCTGTGTTTCAGAGTAGCAGCCGTGTTAGTCTGACTCCACAAAAAGAACAGGAGTACTTGTGGCACCTTCAGCCTGGTCTACACTACATGTTTATATCGAATTTAGCAGCGTTAAACCAAATTAACCCTGCACCCGTACACACAACAAAGCCTTTTAAAGGGCTCTTAATACTGATATCTGTACTCCTCCCCGACGAGGGGAGTAGCGCTCAGATCGGTATTACTATTTCGGATTAGGGTTAGTGTGGCCGCAATTCAATGGTATTGGCCTCCGGGTGGTATCCCACAGTGCACCACTGTGACCGCTCTGGACAGCAATCTGGAGTTGGATGCACTGGCCAGGTAGACAGGAAAAGCCTCACGAACTTTTGAATTTCATTTCCTGTTTGGCCAGCGTGGAGAGCTGATAAGCATGGACTGTACGGGAGATTCTGGATCTGATTGCTTTATGGGGAGACAAATGTGTTCCATCAGAGCTCCGTTCCAGAAGACGAAATACCAAAGCATTTGAAAAAATCTCCACACAGAGGCCACAGCAGGGACTCAACACAGTGCTGCATGACAAGCGTAATGGAAAGCCAAAGAATCAAATGGACGCTCACGGAGGGAGGGGGGGACTGAGGACTCCAGTTATCCCACAGTCCCCGAAAAGCATTTGCATTCTTGGCTGAGCTCCCAATTCCTGAAGGGTCAAAAACATTGTCCTGGGTGGTTCAGGGTATATGTCGTCAATTTACTCCCTCCCCCCCATGAAAGAAAAGGGGAAAAAATCGTTTCTCGCCTTTTTTCAGTGTCACCAAATGTCTACTGCATGCTGCTGGTAGACGCGGTGCTGCGACGCTGAAAAGCAGCATCCCTTCCCCTTCCTTTCCTGATGGCAGATGGTACAAAAGGCTTGGAAACCGTCCTCATCATCCCATGAGTGCTCCTGGCTGGCCTCAGTGAGGATGGCCAGGGGCACCTGGGCAAAAATGGGAATGACTCCCTGTCATTCCCAGCAGATGGTACAAAAGGATTGAAAACTGTCCTCATCATAGCAACTGGAGGCTAAGCGCCTCACCCCCACCCCACCCCTTCCATGTCTAATGAAGATTCTGGACTATCATAGCAACTGGAGGCTGAGCTCCTCACCGCCCCCCTTCATGTCTAATGAAGATTCTGTACTGCCTGGACTATCATAGCAGCGGGAGGCTGCCTCCCCCTCATTTTATCTCACTAAAAAGTCAGTGTTTCTTATTCCTGCATTCTTTATTACTTCATCACAACAAATGGGGATAACTGCCATGGTAGCCCAGGAGGGGTGTGGGAGGAGGGAAGCAATGGGTGGAGTTGTTGCAGGGGACCCCCTAGAATGGCATGCAGCTCATCATTTCTGCGGGTGCTCTGACCCGGAGCAGCTGTGCTCTGTGGTTCTCTATTAGATTTGCCCCATATTCTAGGCAGGACTGACTATTTTAGAACAAACATGAAGGGAATGACCTGGGAGTCATTCCCATTTTTGTACAGTGCCCCCGGCCGACCTCAGCAAGGCTAGCTAGAGCACCCATGAAGCAGCAGAGGTACAAAAGGATATGATAACCGTCATCGCCATTCCAATTGCAGACGGTACAGAAGGATTGAAAACCGTCATCGCCAATTCCAATGCAGATGGTGATATAGGGCTGGTAACCATTTCTGCTACCTTGCAAAGGCAATTAATGCTGCGTGTAGCACTGCAGTACGCCTCTGTCAGCAGCATCAGTACACATACCGTGAGGTACAGTGACAAAAGCTAAACGGGCTTCATGGTGCCATGCTATGGTGTCTGCCAGGGCAATCCAGGAAAAAGGGCACGAAATGATTGTCTGCCATTGCATTCACGAGAAGGATTGAGTGACGACATTCACCCAGAATCACCCGTGACACTGTTTTTGCCCATTATGCACTGGGATCTCCACCCAGATTCCAATGGGCGGGGGAGACTGCGAAACTATGAATAGCTATGGGATAGCTACCCGCAGTGCAGACTCTGGAAATCGACCGCTAGCCTCTGTACATGGACGCACACCGCCAATTAATGTGCTTAGTGCTGCCATGAGCACTCGACTTTATACAATCTATTTAAAAACCAGTTCTGTTAAATCGGAATAATCCCGTAGTGTAGACATACCCTTAGAGACTAACAAATTTATTCAGCATAAGCTTCTTTCAGCTACAGTCACTTCTTCAGATGCATGAATGAAACACACAGACAGGAGATATATATATACAACGAACATGAAAAGGTGTGAAGTACACATTCAACAGGAAGAGTCTAATCAATTGAGATGAGCTATCTCAGCAGGAGAAAAAAAACTTTTGAAGTGATAATTGAGATGCCCGATAGAAGGATGTGAGGAGAACTTACATAGGGAAGTAGATTCATTAGTGTAATAAACTTAACCATTCCAGTCTCTGTTAAACCTAAGTTAATTGTATCTAATTTGCATATTAATTAGAGTTCAGCAGTCCTCTCTTGGAGTCTGTTTTGAAGTTTTGTTTTGTTGCAAAACTGCCACCTTCAAGTCTGTCACTGAGTGGTTAGAGAGGTTAAAGTGTTCTCCCACTGGTTTTTGAATGTTATGATTCCTGATGTCATATTTGTGTCCATTTATTCTTTTGCGTAGAGACTGTCCGGTTTGGCCAATGTACATGCCAGAGGGGCATTGCTGGCACATGACGGCATATATCACGTTGACAGATATGCAGGTGAACGAGCTCCTGATAGCGTGGCTGATGTGATTAGGTCCTATGATGGTGTCACTTGAATAGATATGTGGACAGAGCTGGCATTGGGCTTTGTTGCAAGGATAGGTTCCTGGGTTAGTGTTTATGTTGTATGCTGTGCAGTTTCTGGTGAGTATTTGCTTCAGGTTAGGAGCACACAATCCTGTGTGACCGCCTACTTTTGAATCAATAACAACAGAAAGCTGATTTTTCCCTCTCAGAGAGTGTTGGTCTATCTGGATTATTTGCTCCTCTTTTTAGTTATTTGTTATGTTGTATTCTCCCCGCCACAACAGCTGCATTCTGCTAGAACAATGATACTATCCACCAGCAGGGAGAGGCTTGTGCCCATGGGAGACAGAACCTTCACGGGAGCTGGGCCAAGAATTTAGAATTCCCTGCCAGAAGAAATCAGAATGGCCTCTCACCTTGCCTAGCTAAGATCCAAATGGAATACTCACTTGATCACCCATCCTCTAAAAAAACCTCACAAACTATAGCCCCAAGCCTGCTCTAGGGGGCCAGGAAGGAAAGGAAAGCACAGAGTAATCTTCAAAGTAATGGGAGGCATTGAGCTATGGTGATGGGGACCAGACTGACAGATAGGCAAATCTAACTGATCAGTGATAACAATAGATCCAGCCCCAGAAACCTTGTCTACATTAGGGCTCCCACTGGTTCAGCTGAAGCTGTGTTAGAACCGGTGGGATTTTTTTTTTTTTTTTAATACTTTTCCCCATAGAGACCAGGCCTAGCTGTGAAGTTCCAAGGGTCTGAGGTTCCTTTTTCTTTTCCCTTAGTAGCCTCAGGAGGATTAAAAGTTAAAAAGCTCAGCTATGCCATGTATTCTGTGGCTTTAAAAAGAACCTGAATATGGGAGGATTTTACAAAATAGATTTTTAAATTTTGCCCCTGCTCAGATGTTAAAAAAAAAAAATGCTACTGATGATCTGTTTGTAAAAAACACTCCAGCCAGCCAGCCAAGCAAGGAGCTCTTTACCGATACTTAATGAGTTTACAATATTATGTAGCTCTTTATCTTTTAATCCATTTAATCAACAAAATTTCTAACAAAAACAAAACTAACCAAACCAATGCCCCCAATTTGTATTTTGTTTGACTGCGAGTAATATTCATGTCTGCATGAGGATGGCATGTAATTAACATGTCATAATCAAAATGACTAAGTTTGACACATTATAATCACTGCATGGAGATTATAGCATAGCCACGGGCGATCTGCACAGCCTATCTTAATATCATTTGCATAATGAAAGCATGGTGGCAGTAATAGCTTTTTTCTCTTGTTATCATAATTTCACCCAGGGCTGCAAGAAGCTTTGGTACTGTCAGATGTTGCCTGTTAAAAGTCATTGCGAGTTGAAGACTCCAGTCCAAGTGACCCAACCATTCCCATTTGAACAATTGCTATTTGTAGCTTTGTATCTGCACACATAAAATTCCTGTCTCTTTTCTGTGTAGTGCTCAGAAAATCCATGCACTCATAGTTTATGGTTGCTGCTTACTTCCCTGTTTCATTACCTTGCTGTAAAGGACCCAGACATGTTCTAGTGCAATTGAGCTAGATTTTATTAAACTCAAAACTTTTCCAAATTAAGACTAGTCTGTCTGATGACTTGGCACCTGATGCAGCTTGGGATGCCAATGACAGAAGATAGCTCAGGTACCATGTTTTCCAGGTTGTTAAAATTTCGATTTCACTTGCTCTCTAAAATCTGTTCAGTCAGAGGAGTTTGTCACAATATGATTGTAGAGAGGTTGCAGTTACAGCTTAGTTCATTCTTGCAACGTGGACAGCAGCAAAATATGTTTTAACTGTCTTCCCACAGGGTGCTACAGCCCTGCAAAGCCTGGAGCATGAGTCACAAACATGGTTAAAAACATGGTGTGAGATCATCTATTCTATACTACTAGAACAAACAGGGCTTTAACTATTCTAAGGGAGTGCCATGTTATCAAGAGATCTCCAAACGGTACTTTTCATAGTGTAGACACGGGAAGCTTCCCCACAGTGCTGTGCCCACGTGTCTCAGTTCTGGCATGGACGGGCTTGCTCTATGAGGAAGAGGGTATGGCACTCTAAGGCTATCAGTCCTTGGCCTCTCTGGTGAGGCAACCAACAATGTTAACGGTGGTGACTACTACCAGGTAGGCACCTGTGTACCTGGAATATGTCTGAGATCATGTCGGGGGATTGATATCTGAGCCCAGTAGTGTCGCTCAGTGGCAAAAATCTGTGGGACCATCGGTAGGGGAACCCAGCCCCCCTACTTCACCAAGTTCCAACCCCGGGACCTGTGATTAGCAGGTCATATATGAGGCCTGGGGCGGACACCCCCAGGCCTGGTCCCTGGGACACTTCCTACCACAGCCTCTGCTCCTCCAGAGTCACAAAGTCTGCTTATGGACTCACCAAGGAGGAGGTTCTCCCTGGCAGTGATCCAGCCCACTGTTCCTGGCCTTCACGGGGGGCCTTTGGCAGCTCAGCAGTGGCGTCTGGTCCAGGCAGTGTGGAGTCCCTGCAGCCTCCCTGCAGGAGCTAACCGTGTAGGGCTGCTCCCTCACTCTGTCCCCCTGACTGACATGGCCCACTCCCTTTTGAGCTCTGCTGCCATTGTGAGCATGCCCAGCAGGCAGCAGGGGTAGCTGCGCAGGGCCTTCTGTGTCCAGAGTTGCTCGTTAACCGTTAGTTCCTCAGCATAGGGCTTATACACCCCATCACAGACCTGCAACTCATTTCAGATAGGCCACTGAACCTAACTTGCATTTGAAATAAAAGGAGTGAGGCTGGTCGTTCAGTTGTTCAACATGAATAAAGAACTTTGTGTGTATTGACTATCTCTACTGTAAACCACTAATTACTGCTGTAATCTCTTTAGCCTATTTCCTATTCAGTGATAAGAAATAATTGTTGCTGACAAAATTAGACAAATGACGGTAACCCTGAGAAAGAAAGCAATGGATGCCAAGAATTGACATTGAGGCTTGCATAGCAACACAAGGAGAGAGAGTGTGTATGTGTGTGAGAGTGAGAGTGCAAGCGCGCACGCGCAGTGTGGACTAAACACAGTTCTGGATGTAGAAAGCCCTGCACAATAATCCTGATTCTGGCCATTTGAGGTTCAGATCCTTAATGGAGTCTGAAGGTCTGGCAGTTAAAAAAAGAAACAAAGTTGTCTTTCCACTTGTAAAGTGAGAAGATCTGAAACAGAAGATCAGTGGCAGGATAATATAGGACCCCACAGAGAGTTACTTTTCAAACTAGAATTGCACATTAAGCTAGAGATGGATGCAAACCAAACTCTGGGATCTGAGGACACCAAGCTTTGAAAGCTGAATTTGCCAAATACTCCCCAGCTTTGGTGAGTGAGGGGAGTGTAATCCAAATCCAAATCCAGATCCAGCTATGAATGTTGCAGTTAACTCCTCTTTCTGTGTGTTGAACCAGACTCTTGGATCCAAATGCTCACACACGTGGGGGTATTTGAAATGTGTTCCAGATCTGAAGCTTGTGGCTTGGTCCTAATCATAAAATATAATTATAAGGGTCTTTTATGAGTGTGTTTTTATCAGTAATGTTCTATATGTAACTTGCAATATCAAATTCTTATCTCTCTTCTGCAATTTTCCAGCCAGGGTAGGACCCTATCACACTGATACACTGCAATCCCCCAGAAGACATGGTTTTAGGGATTGGAAATTTATCCAGAACACAGGTTTATATCGGACAAGCTACTTCTAATTCCCCCCAAAAGTCTAGGAAGAGTCCTTGCAGCACTCCCACCGTAAAAAACTATAAAGCTATAGAGCTGTATTGTTTGAGTGAATGTGTGTGTGTGTTCACACGCACACACACGTATGCATGTATAAAATCATCTACAATTATTTTAGTACAATTTGCTAAAAATTATTACTCTTTTAGTAGGTTTTTGGATAATAGTTTTTCCAGGGACGTTAACGGAGTAGAATAATATTGTATTGCCTACATTTATTTAGCTAGAATTATAACTAATCAAAGAATAAAATGTACCTGTTCTGGCCCAAGGTACTTTTGACTTAATTTTAAAAATATATTATCAATAAAAATAAACAGCAGCTTTGCCCAAACCAGAGAATAATCAACCAGAGATTCCAATCAAAAGAAACTATCTTGGCATGCTCCAAAGTATCAGCCCTGATGACATCCCTCCATTTGCCTAGTAAAAGAGATGGACCATGTAGTTTCCCCTAAAGATCAAGACATACGGGATAATTTCAGATCAAGCTGGGGAGTAAATTCCAAAATTGAAAGTCCTACATGGTAAATACCCTGCCAGAAACTCACCCTCTTGTAATATATCACTGTGTTATATTTTCTATTCTTATTCTATATACTTTCTTGAAGTACTTCCCTCATCTCCATAGTATCTGAATGTCTTCTAGTAGGGCATTCAGCTGTTCTGAGGTCTTAACGACTAGCTTTCCTTTAACAAACCCTTGCAATAAGGTGCAGAATCCATCTCAGTAAAGACTATTCCTGTACAATTGACCAGATTGTTAGTGTGGGCACGTTGTTTTGTTTTTCACGTTGTTGATTCTGCAGAACAACTTTAAGACTGCTCAGAAACTGCACTTGACAATCAAAGGTTGCCTTCACTCCCAACAACCATCTCATGTCCATGTCAAATGGATTGGTGATGTCACTCCACCACTTCCTAGGGGACAGAAGTCCACACCACCCTATTTGGGACTAAGTAGCCCCCTCGATGGAACTCCGAATAGGCTGACCATCAGTTGGATTAACTCAGAGAGTTAATTACCTTGACCTTGCAAAATAGGGAGGTCCTTTCAAAATAGGTCTAAGACACAGCTTGAGAAATTTTCATACCTGAATTGGTTCTCTTTGTGTGATGGCCACCATCTTGTCTGACACTAGGAATTGAACTGGGGACCTCTGGTGCTAAAAGCATGAGCTGCTACAGCTCAGGCTAAAACTCTTTGCATGGAGCTGTAACTAATGCTTTCAAATTCTCTGTGGATTGGGGACCTGTGAAACACACTCACCAGAGGGTGACACTTGCACACCCAACTTGTTCTCTCACTAAAAAGCTCTGTCCAGCCAGCACCTTTCACAAACAACAAATTCAATTCTTAAAAAAAAAAAAAAATTCTGAATAAAAATAACCAAGTGAAAAACTTGTGCTAGTAAATAATTTAATCAGTAGCATATAATATAGTGCAATTAGACTAGCTATAGCATTCCAGTGCACCTATCACCTGAATAGCTGTTTGGCCCTGAAATATAATGTTTATAAATGTATAAATTCTGTCATAAAGGGACCAATACTCCATTCCTGTCCTAATTTAAAGTTTCTTCTTAAGTTGGATCAGCCTCAGGGGCTATCTCCTAGTAATTATTGTTATGGTTGCACATGGTGTCTTATCTCAGCTGGGGCCTCTATTGTGCTAGATCCATTAAGACACATAGTAAGAGACAATCCCTGCCCCAAAGAGTTGGCATTCTAAGTAGACAAGACAGACAAAAGGTGAGAGAGGGAACATATAGGAAGTGACATGCCTTATGTCACAGAGCTAAGAATAAAAACCAGGTCTTCTGCCTGCAGATCCCTTGCTCACTCTGCTAGATGATATTGCCTCCTGCCGTTAAATGGCTCTCTAGAATCACTGTTGGGAGAAGGCTGGTGTGAAGAGATGGGTCTTGCACTGGGGCTCATCCTGTTCGCCTGTGGAAGTGAATTTCAAGGGTGACTACCCACTGCTGAGATAATTACCCTGGGAGTTTCATTCCAGGGACCCCCAGATTCAGTACCCCATTAATCCTAGCTGATACAGTGGGATGCAGACAGAGGCAGGCAGGCAGTCGTTGTGATAACTAACGATTAAGACCTTTAAAAGGTAGTGATCAAGGCCTCCCATCTGTCTGTCTACATGCACAGGTGAGTGCGAAGCAGTCAAGATTATCAAGAGTTTGTGAGATGGTGAGATCGGTTAATGGAGACATTTACCAACAGATTGGCTTTTCCTTAGCAAAGATGGAAGCCCTTCCACATGACTTCCCTTCCCTCGTGTCTTTCCTAGGGCAATCAGCTAGTCCTATCAGTTGAATGGTTTCTTAAATTCCCATTCTTAAGTTGGACTAAAGTCAAAGCCCATCTTGCTGTCATAATTCTAGTGGTTCATGTGTCGTCTAATCATGTTTTATGGTTAGCAAAAATGCCCCATGGGAGCTGATTAAAGGTTTATGAGAACGAAGAAAATCTGATAGGATTTGGGTTGAATCCGACCAGTTTTAAGTTTCCTATCCATAAGCTTTTAAGTACTTACAAGCTATTATTTCTGTCTTCGATGCACTCGGGGGGGAGGTATTTTTTTCTAGGGGGAGAAAAAAACATCAACATAAATCGCAGAGCACAGATTTTAAAAAATGATTATCAGATTTGGGTAAGATTTATCTTCCTCTTTAAAAAAGGCTTTTTGCAGTCACAATATAAATGCATTAGCACAAAAGCATTCTAAAACTCACATGCAAAAAGATACCACTTTCTGACAGGGGGTTTCTCCAATGAAAATACCTGTAACATACAAGCAATTTAACTCTGACTCCCGGGGATTTGCACTGGTTGCAGCCATTGGTGGCTAGTGCATCCCCTAGTGTGGGCATGTTTCAAGCAGGGTTTAGCTGCACCAATGGAAAAGCTTTGCCTGTCTACACTACAGATTTACACTTGTGGAGCTAAACCAGTGGATAGAATTCATACCGTAGACAAGGTCCTTTGCTTCCTGGCTTCTTATTTGCCTAAAATGCTGAGAATGAGTCTCAAACTGTTTATTTCCCAGCATCTTCACAATGCAAGGTTCATCTCCTGCAAAAGTCTGGAAATGTGTAGGTTAACTTTGGAACACTTCCTCATGAATGTAATCTCAAAGTCAAGCCCAAGTCATAGACATGTACTAAAGAATAGCTGAGATGGTTCAGTAGACACTAGCCACATCTAAACTTAGAGGAAATATCTCCCCTACCTGTTTTAGCTTAGAACCAGTTCATGTCATAGCCTTGGGAGATGTTTCAGCATCAGACAATAAGAGCTGGTTTCTGGGGGAAGGGACTTCTGGAGACTAGGTTAAAGACAAGACATCCCAGCTCAGTGTTCCTGTTGCAAGTAAAAATAAAATAAAATCTGAAAGATGGCTATGAAGAGCAAATCAAAAATGTTATTTCAGTGCAGGTCTATCCTGTGGGCTTGTCCACTTCCTCTATGTGCTATCCAATCAGCGCTAGAATCTGCTGCACTGGGCTTGAATAGTACCTTCCTCAACAAGTATCCCATTGACTTCTTGGCTGTACTCATGGAGAAGACTCAAGGTGAGGAAAGGAAGCATGATCTGGCCCTTAGATTGTCAGAGCTTCAGAACAAGGATTTTTCCTATATGTCTCAAAAGCACCTAGGACATTTTTTGGGTGCCAGTTAATGGTTGGATTTGAGTTGTGAGATTCTTGTTCAGAGGTCCTGTTCCTCAGGTGTCAAATCTGAGGGAAATGTCAAATGGAAATAACCAAAGTAAATATGAACTATTACAGGCACGTGAGCAAAAGCAGCAGCACAAGTGTAGGTAGAGAGAAGACTAAAACAGATTTTTCTCTCTTTTTATAATTACATTTATGGGTGTCCACATGTAAGGAAGGGAGAGTACATGCTGAAGGGATAGCAGAGAGGGCTCCAAAGGGGAGCTAGGCATGGAAAGGATTAAACTAAGAGTTGGGGGAGAGCTGACAGGTTCTGAGGGGCACCGAGTTTGGATTAAGACATCGGTTGGGTTGTCAGTAATATCGAGAGAACTATCACCATCGAAGGATAAGGTAGAAGTTGCAGCAAAGATGAAGGAGGGACAGGTTGAGTTTGCAGAAGGACATTCCAAAAAAACAACAGGACAGAGAAATTACATTTAAAAAGTAGGTGTCCAGGAAAAAATAAAAACAATGGGATGGATTGTAATCTCAGTAACATCTTATATTTACTGGGTATTGAGTGCACTATGTTAAGGGACAGCAAAGAGTTAAAGCAGTAATAACTGGTCATTTCGACTGTTCAGATAGAAACTGGTCATATGCAACAAAGGGACAAAGGTTAAAGTAGAAATGTGTTGACACTTAACGGATTCTTGGAACTGTTAGTTCTAGCGAACACAAGAGGAGAAGCTGTTCTAGATGTAAACCTAAGTAACACACGAGTCAGTTTAAAAAGAAACTATATTTGAGTCACTAAGTACAAGAACAATAACCCCGAGGGTGAAGATTCGTACCAAATACCACCTACTGGACTTTAGCGATGCGGGGTTTAAAATATAAGGAAACTAGTCATGACCCCTAAAGTCAAAAGTGAGGAAATGAAATCTTTAGACCAGCAGAGAGGCCACTTAAGCAGCTATTACAGAAGCAGAGAAAAAGTGTATACCCCTGCATAAAAAAAAAAGGAAATGTGAATGCCAGAAAAACAAGAGCAGGATGGGTAAATTGCAAGGAGTAAGCAGCTTTACAGTTGTCCTTCAAAAATAGGAATGCAGCCTTAGTGAAGCTAATAAAAATTATGTCAGGTAAAATGTCTCATGGGAATTATAGCAGCTACGAAAGATTCCTGCATCATTATATGAACCAGTGTGATGCTCCTATCTTAAATACTGCATTCAGTATTGGTCAACCCATCTTAAAAAAGAGATCTAGAATAAATAGGGCTTCAGAAACAGTAAATAAAAATAATTAGCATCATGAAAATGTTTATACAGATTGAACATACGCCCCGTTTAGACAAGAGACAAATCAGAGGGGACATGATATGCATGTCCTCATAATACTAAAACAAGTAGATATCCAATTAAATTGATCAGTATGCAAGCAAAGGGACATTCAGCTGATATTACAAATTGCAATTAATTTTCTCTCAAGTCCTTATCTCAGTTTATGTTGTCTTTCTTTTACCATTATATTGCAGAGAAAGTGTTCTCTGTCAGTTACATTTCAGATGTTAATAAAGGTGGGTGGAAAGCAGAATTCTGATGTCAATGGAAAATTCCACAGTTTCTAATTTTGTTTTTGTTCTGAATTAGACCAAAAACTAAAAATTTCTAAATTTCCTGCTCAACATAACTTTAAAAATTCATTTGGGGTCAATGGAAACATTTCATTTCAATCTAATCTAAATGTTTCATTCAGATTGCGACCTTTTGAAAAAAAAATTAAAAATTTGACATGAAAAGCCATTTTGAAATGAAAACTCAAAACGTTCTGTTTCAATGTTGAATTGACATCTTTGAAACACTTCGTTTGGATATTTTTCCTAAATGAAATTATCTCTAAATTGTCACATTCCCATGAAGCATTTTGAGTTTGACAAAATGATATTTTCCATTGAAAATTTTCTAACTAGATCTAGATTTTAAATGTATCAACAGAGAGAGGGGGAGAATTGCCAAACCATTTTGTATTAACATAACCAGTTATATCACAAATATAACAACTGAATACTATTACAACATGTTACACTTACCCCACCCCAACAGGAAAATCTACTCAGTAACTCCATCTAGTTATACTGAGTTTCACAGTATTTCTTGCCATATGGCCTTCTTTAGACGGGTTAGAATAAAATGGGTGCTATGTTGAAAACTGGTCCCGTCTGGGGAGCTAGAGCTGACATCAGCTAAATTGAGCCTTGTGCAGTATAAAGATTGTATTAATTAATTAATATTACATTCAGCTGATCAGTTCAGTTGGTATTATCTTTAAGCAGGCAAGCCAGGATCTTGTGTTAGACCAGATCCTGGGATATCCACGGATGACTTGATATTCTGGCTAGATTTGCTTCTACAACCATAAAGATTATCTGAGAATTTATGGATGAAAAATTCTGTTCCTTTTACTACTATCAGTAGTATCAGTAGTAAAAGGAACAGAACTTCTCATCCATAAATTGATTTTTGTCTCAATACAGAGAGCCAGATAACTTATCTGTGGCATCAGTTACATACTGACATTTAGGATCTTAGGCCTGGTCTACACTACGCGTTTAAATCGATTTAAAGAGCGTTAAATCGATTTAATGCTGTACCCGTCCACACTACAACGCCCTTTATATCGATATAAAGGGCTCTTTAAATCGATTTCTGTACTCCACCCCGACGAGAGGAGTAGCGCTAATTCGATATTAATGGTACAGGCAAGCAGTCAGAATGAGCTGTACCTCGACATCTGGTGGTGAATTGATGTGCCCGTCATGAAGTGGGAAAGAATGTCTGGATGCGAAAATCTCCATGATTTGGCATAGGCAAGCAGCCTCCCATCCTCCAGACTGCCGAGACTGTTGGGACATGCTTGTGACAGAAATGAATCAACACTCAGTTGGTGGTACTATGCTAGGGCTAGGGAGCCTGGTATTCCAAATCCACGTGGTGAATAGGAGAGAGTGCTTGGGAAAACAGGTATTTGGCGTCCCGATGGTGCAGGGCTAGCCCTTTGAGTAATAGAGCGACAGTTGCACACCCCCTCCACTTGAGTCCACTGTGGAATGTTCAGAAGTTGAATTTTTTTGATCCTTAGACAATACTCTAGATAAGGTGCTGAGGCCTGAACGCACTTTGGGCAACGGTGTCCTACATGGGCTCCCTAGACTAAGTGCTGAGATAACAATAAGGTCGAAATCACAAATAAGCTGAAATTCTGGCTGGAGCGAACTGAGTAGTGTGCTCAACTATGGGAGATGCCTGAAGACTATCTAGTGGAACGAGCAGTAGCGCGGAGTGGAGCAGTTTAGGAGATGGCTGGGCGGGACCACAGACAGGCTGTGTGAGTGGGAGCGGCTGCAGAAGCGGAGTAAGCTGGGGCGTGTGGAGCAGCCCACAAGAGCGAGCGAGCCGACAGTTGCCGGGACACACTGAGCAGCTCAAGAGCAGCTGTGGTAGCTGGAAACAGTTTGTGAGGACGGCGGAAAGGAGAACCGAGTGGAAGCCACTGGTAAGGCGAATGAGCAGTTCGTGGAGAAAGGCGGAAGCAGACCCAGGAGTAGCAAGGCATGGGCGCCTGGACCAACGAAGGTGCCCTTTCACCCAGCGCTGGGGGGGGACCTCCTACAAAATAGACTCATGTGATCTGGGGGGGCATTAGAGAGACCAGAGACTTGGTGTTGCTTGGAGTTATTAGACTCTAAAACCCTAAGGGGAAAGGACATTGCAATGATACTGGGGGATGGTTATGGTTATTATGTGTATCTAACTCTGTTTGGTGTTTCTCATGGGACCACATTGAGATTCCTTCCTTATCTAAAAAGGATTCCATACACTCAAGACATCCGTGCTTGCGAAAAGGAGGAAGTATTGCCTACTAGAGCCGCCAGGAGGTAAGTATGTTAGTGTCCAGGGCACTGGGTGGGGGCGAGACCGGTTTGCCTTGTGTCATTGTAGAGACGGACCCCTGGATACTGAAGTGGCCTGTGCTTGCCAACTCAGAGGGGCAGAAGGGTTACATTAACGATATCGGAATTACAGTTAGTTGGACGGAATCGACGTTATAGGCCCTCCGGGCGGTATCCGACAGTGCACCACTGACCGCCTGGACACATCTGAACTCGATGCAGCGGCGAGGTAAACCAGGAAAAAGCCCGCAAACTTTGAATTAACATTTCTGTTTTGCCCAGCGCGGAGCTCTGATCAGCACGGGTGCGACAGTCTCAGACAAAAAGAGCTCCAGCATGGACCTAAACGATAACGAGAGGGGAACGGGTGTGGGAAGATCTAATCTGACCTGTAGGGAGACAAAATCTGTTGTAATCAGAGCTCCGTCAGAACACGAATGCCAAAAGCGTTTGAAAAAAAATCTCCAAGATACACCAGCGCTGCGTGACAAGCAACGGAAAGCAGAGAACCAAATGGACGCCATGGATGGAGGGGTACTGAGGACTCCTTGCTATCCCACAGCCAAGCAGTCTGCCTGAAAAGTATTTGCATTCTGCGAGCTCCATGTACTGTAGGTCAAACACATGTCTGGCGTGGTTCAGGAACAGCTCCTCAGTTTCTTTTTCATCCCCCGCCCACCACCACGTGGAAGAAAAGGGAAAGAATATATTTCTTGACTACTTTCAATGTCACCAGCTATTGGAACTGAATGCGCCTGGTAAGCTGCGATGCTGCAGCAGTGAAGAGCAGTATCCGCTCTCTCCCTCTCCCTCCTGTAGTAGACAGGCAATAGGAACTAGTAACCATCCTCATGAATAGTCTAACATGTTGATCAAAGGCCAACATTGCTGTTACCGCCAGTAGATTAGGACGAAACGGCTAATAACCAGCTCAATAGCAAACTGGGGGCTTCAGCCCCTCCCTTTCCTGGTAAAGAAAAGATTCTGTCTGCCTGGATGTCATAGCAGCAGCATGCTGGCTCCTCTCCCTACACCGCTTAATGTCTATCTGGACTATCATCGCGCCAGGGAGGCTGCCTCCCCTCATTTTATGTCACTAAACACTCAGTGTTTCTTTTTCCTGCATTCTTTATTACTTTATGACAACAAATGGGCAGGACACTGCCATGGTATCCAGGAAGGTTGGGGAGGAGGGAAGCAACGGGTGGGGTTGTTGCAGGGGCACCCCTGTGAATACTGACACGGACGAGGCTTGACTACACTAGTCCTCTAATACACTTGCCCTTATTCTAAGCAGGACTGACTCTATTTTTAGAAACCATAAGGGAGTGATTGACCAGTCCCAAGTGAGTCAATCCAATTTTTGCTTTTGCGTTGCGCCCCCAGCCGATTTCAGCCAGGGGACTCATGATAGCAGCGGACAGTACAGACGGAGGAGAGATAACCGTCATCTCATTGCCATTTTCTCTGCAGTAAGACGGGTACAGAACACCGTACCATCTCTGCTATCATTGCAAAAGCAAGTGAATCGCTGCTGTGTAGCGCTGGAGTATCGCCTCTCTGTCCGCGCATCCAGTACACATACGGTGCGAAAAAAAAAAAAAGCTGAACGGGCTCCATGGTTGCCATGCTATGGCATCTGCAGGGCAATCCAGGGAAAACGGCGCGAAGGATTGTCAGCTGATGTTTTCCAGAGGAAGAATGACTGACATTTACCCAGAACCACACGACAATAATGATTCAACCCAGAATTCAAGGGGCGGGGAGACGCGGGAACTAGGGAAGCTACGGAAGAGCTACCCACAATGCAACGCTTCAGAAATCGATGTTAGCCTCGGACCATGGACGCACAACGCCGAATTACTGTGCCTAGTGTGGCCGCATGAAATCGAATTTATAATATCAATTTTATAAAACCGATTTTAGCTAATTCGATATTATCCCGTAGTGTAGACGTGGCCTTAGTAGATGTTAATAGGGGAAGCAGTGATCTCTCACTGGTGCTTTGAACCCCACACCAAAAAGTCATGATAGTATTAGCAAATAATAGGCAGGAGGGAGAAGAGAAATCCCCCACAATGTTGCTGTCTAAGAGACACTGCAAAATGGATATTTGAAGTCAAGACTCCTGGGTTCTATGTTCAGCTCAGTAGGGAAAGAATCCAATTCATAGATTCACTCAGATTTTTAAGGCCAGAAAAGACCATTAGATCAACTTGTCTGCCTTCCCGTATAACATGGGCTATACATTTGCACTCATTTGCCCCTGTATTGAGCCCAATAACTTGTGTTTGGCTAAAGCAACTTCTAGAAAGGCATCCAGTCTTGTTCTGAAGACATCAAGAGTTGGAGAATCCATCATTTGTTCCATCACCCCCATAGTTAAAAACTTGCACCTGATTTCTAATTTAAATTTGTCTGGCTTCAGCTTCTAGCCGTTGGTTCTTATTATTTCTCTTTCTGCTAGATTAAATATTTTCATGGGGAGAAAATATTGGCTACTAAAGGGTTCTTTAGAGTCATAATCAAGCCGTCTCTCAATCTCTTTTGATAAGCAAAACAGGTTGAGCTCCTTAATGCTCTCACTGTAAGGCATGTTTGCCACTCCCCAGATCATTTTTGTCATTCTTTTCTGCATCCTCTCCAGTTTTTCAACATCCTTTTTAAAATGTAGGCACCACAACTGGGTGCAGGATTCCAGTATCAGTCTCACTAGTACTGTATGCAGAAGTAAAATCACTTCCCTATTCTTACTTGCTGCTCTCCTGTTTATACATCCAAAGATCTCAGTTGCTTCCTTTCCTCTCAGAACCACAATGGAAGCTCGTTTAATTGTTTGTTCACTACAACCCCTAAATTCTTCTCAGAGTCACTGTTTTCCAGTGAAGGTATAGTCTGCATTCTTTGCTCCTAGTTGTATGACCATATATTCGGCTGAATTAAAATGCATTTTGTTTGAATAGGCCCAGTTTACCTAATGATCCAGGTCACTCTACACAACTGGCTTGCCCTCATCATAATTTGCCACTCCTTGTGTCATCAGCACAGCAACAGTGGTATTATGTTTACTTCCAGATAGATTTTATAAGAATATTGAATGGTGCCTAGCATTGCCTTAGAACTGATGCCTACAGAATCTAAGTAGAAATATTTCCATTGTATAGTGCTAATTTTTCAATCACAATGTTATGTGATACCAAATCAAATGATTATATGGTTATAGCAGTGGATTGGGAGTCAGGACTCCTGGGTTCTACATCCACCTTAGTCATTTGTGATTTGCTGGGAGAACCTTTCTGTGTCTCATTTGCCCCATCTACAAAATGAGGATACAAGTACTACTGATCTCAAAGATTCTTTGCAGGACTTGACTAACTGATGTTTCAAATTGAAGCAAAAGAGTAACATACCCAGGCTGTGTCTGGAAGCACAGGGCTTGGTCCCTTTCTCCCTAGGCCAGCAGGAAGCAGCATGCTCAACCCTGAGGAGGGATAGAGGGAGAGAAGGAAGCATCTCTCTCTCAGACAACTCCCTCCAGCCAACCTCAGAGTCACACCAACCAGCTGCAGAGAGAATCAGTACCACAGGGATGAGCCATCTCTGAAAGACAGTGGAACACTGAGGAAGATCCTTCCCAAAAAATTAGAGCCTGACTTTCTAGGGATGTTGACCCTCATGCTAGAATAATGACTCCTTATCTCAGCTTATTTTCGTCATTTCATTAGGAAGTTCTCCCAAAGCATCTTCAGCTTTGATTATTAAAAAATCCATCCCTTCCTCCCTATCTCCACTACTCAAACTCTTGTCTAGGCCTTGGTCACCTCTTGTGTGAACTACTGCTCTTTTCTTTCCCCTGATCTCTCCATTTCTCTTCTTCCCACGCTCCACCTCACCCATTTGTCCAAAATGCCTCCTGATGTGGCCCCAGGACCCCCCCCTAGCCAGACTTCCATGCTACCCCCTGGGAAGCATCCTAGAACCCAGCCCAACCTTTGAAGAACTGTATCAACTGGAAAAAGGAAGCAATTAACAAGTCAACCTCTTAACTGATCTTACATATGCTGATGACACAATGTTCTTTGCTACAATCACCAATGTAATTCAATTAATGGAAATCCCATCTCATTCCATTTTGTCAAAATCTTTCAGGGTTTGTCTCATAATAAATCCTGGATATATGTTGACAAGGCTTGGGAATGGAATACAACCTTGTCTCACACCCCATCCAGTGGAAAACCACTTGCTGTTGCCTGCTGCTGTTCACACTGTTGTCTGTTGTTGATGGTGGAGACTTGCAATGAGTTTAATTAAATGCTTTGGAATCCCCCGGTCTACCAGTATCCTCCAAAGACAGTCATGTTGGATGATATCAAATGCTTTTGGGTAGTCAGTGAAACACACAATCAATGGGTGATTGTACTCCCTGCATTGTTCAATGACGTGATGGATGTATGCAATTTGATTCTGTGTGCCTTGTCCTTCTCTGAAACTAGCTTATTGTGGTGGTAAATTCTGCTTCCATCATTCGCTTTGTGCAACCCTGGATTATGTAGAGCAGCACTTCGCTTGTGTGAAGTATCAGGTTGCTCATACAATCATTACTACACTCTGCAATCTCTCCTTTCTTTGGTAAGGACAGAAAGATTCCCTCCTTTCAGTTGTACAGCCAATTTCTAGTCATCCATACATCAGTGCAAATTTTCCACGAGATCAGTTCCACAGTCACCACTCCCTTTTAACAATTCTGCTGGTACGTTATCTACCCCTGGTGTTTTCCCTGGCTTCATTTACATAATAGCATGCACCATTTCCTCTTCCAGGAGTTATGGCTCTAGCTCCATCCTCATCTTTCTGTCATCCTGTATTCTGAGTGGCTTTGATGAGGCATGCAAATTGGCATAGTAATCTCTCTGCCACAGTTTTATATCACCTTTGCTAAGGACTCTTCCGTTGTGATTTTTTATTACGTTCAATTACAGGGAAAACTTTTAGGTAAAAAGTCTGACCACTGTGAACATGCTTCTTGTGTTATTACTCTCTTTGGGGTTCTCAAGTTCTGCCTTTATTAGGAGGCTGATTTTGGCTGGTTCCTTGGGAGTCTCAAGGAAATAACATGGTTATTGTTCATACCCTCCACTCATGCCCATTGATCTGACAATGGTAAGATAATGATAACCTCAGCCAATAGGTTCAACACCCTTGGAAAATTTCACTGAAATAAAAGCTCTCTCTCTTTCTCATTCAGACAAGAAGCAGGCTGAATTAGCAAGACTGTTGAATATAAGAAGAGATTATTGCTGCATAGGTGATGGAATCCAAATCCTCTCACATTAGAGGATTGGTTTCAATGCCTGGTAGAAACAGCTTCTTTTGAGGACTTGGTGTCTAATTCTGCTCTCGTTTACATCAGTGGAGTTATTGCTGATTTACACTGAAGTCAATGGCATTAGGCCAGCATAAACTGGAGTACACAAAATTACAGTAGAAGCTCAGAGTTACGAGCCCCTCGGGAATGGAGATTGTTCGTAACCTAAACAAAACATTATGGTTGTTTTTTTCAAAAGTTTACAGTTGAACATAGACTTAATACAGCTTAGAAATTTTACTATGCAGAAGAAAAATGCTGCTTTTAACCATCTTTATTTAAATGAAACAGGCACAGAAGTTTCCTTGTCAATTTTTTTTAAACTTTCCCTTTATTTCTAGCAGTTTATATTTAACACAGTATTGTATTATATTTGCCGCTTCTTTCCCACCCCGCTGCTGCTGCCTGATTGCGTACTTCCGGTTCCAAATGAGGTTTGTGGTTGACCGGTCAGTTCGTAACTCTGAGGTTCCACTGTAGAATGAATCCCTTGATGTACTGGCAGAAAAATGTCCTGATACAATGCAGAGATGTCTGGGAGGGATATTGTGGAAACGCTGGGGGAATTTAAACAAGGGGGACAAATTAAATTTCTTCCTGTATGGTCTCTAGCTGCATTCCCCACCTGCAAGTAGCAAATAATTTGACTCTGACTTATTAACAACTGTAGACAACCTCCATGGCTTTTCAATACAGCTGTCATCCAAAATCTGGTCTCTTATTTCATCTCCAGTCCCCCTACACCAATGGCACTATCTGTAGAAATTAAAGTTTTATTGCATACAGAGCAGTTCCACCATATCCACTGGAGATTTTATTTTCTAGATATAGGCCAGATTTTCCAAACCACAGGCACAAAACAGTACATGTACAATTTAAACCTTCAATCCCCTCAGTTGCAATGTTCCATCATTAGCCATACAACTGCTAAGGTACATACACATTTTTCCAGGCACAACTGCAAGCACACAGTTCTGAAAATCTGGATCTAACTATTCCCCTGCTATTTATTAATGTGCCCTGCCTCCTGTAGCCCAGTCAGGATGTTCCTGTATGTAGACATTCTGGGAATGTTAGCACAAGACAAAGAGGCTTGACTCAATACATTTAATTCCCATCACTGAAGAGTCTGGCTTGCATAGACACATAGACAGAAATATTGAAGCTGACACATCCTCTATCCTGGCATTCAACAGACACTGTTGCTAACTTCTGTAAAATAGAAGAGCTCTAGGGAAGGCTAATAACAGTGCTACTTAAGAACGTAAGACAATTATTACCTCCAACTGTGAAGCAGTCTGAGTAATTAAAAAGGGTTCTTTATTTTGATTAAAAAAAGATTCCGTTCAGTGTGTCTGAATCTTTAGTAAAAGCGCTGAATGATATTTTCAGATGCCAAAACAGAAACACTGCAACTGATGCAAGATGCATAACAAACTCATTTGGAAAATTCTACACTTATATCGTCCAGAAATCAATTAATTTATTCTTTCACCAACACCACTTCCTTGAGACAATGCAGGTAGAAACCAAAGCATCTGAGACCACTGGATGAACAGAAACCCAAAATTAATTGGTTTTAATCACTATAAATTTCCTTCCCAATAAAATCTCAAGAATTTCCAATCACGCTGATTTATTCGTGTAATTAGAAAGCCATTCACAGATGTCACACTGTTAGGTAGTATGGCTAATATAAGGCTCCGCTTAACTGGATACTGAGACCACAGCAGTGTAAAGAATGACAACTAAAAATTCCGATAAACAGCAGGGAACGTGAGAGATAGGAGAAGAGAGAGATTATGAAAAGCACAGGCTAGCAGAGAGCAGCCACTGTCCACAGCTTTCTACAAGGAAAACACCATCTCGCCTTCCAGCCCTTGGAAATGCAGAAGCTCCACGCAGCTTGAGATACTGATCCTACCCCAATACCAGCTCTTATGCAGTGCTTTTCACCAATAGATCCCAAAGTTCTTTACAAAGGAAATCAGTATGGTTATCCCTATTTTACAGATGGGGATACTGAGGCACAGAATGGGGCAGTGACTTGCCCAAGGACAGTGGTAGAGCCAGGCACAGAACCTAGGTCTCCAGTTCGTGTTTATCCACTAGGCCACACTGCCTCTATTGCTTGGCACTCAATAAATAACATGGGCCAGGAGCTAGACAAGGTGCTGAACATTTCCTTTCTGAAGCACCTTAAACTCCTATTGCTCTCTGAGGGAGTGGGGTTGGTTAAGTAAGAACTAAGTCAAAAGTCAACAAGGACCTCAGGGTTTGGCCTAATAGGATCTGAGGGGTCTCAGTAGCCAGACAGGAGAGGTGATCTTGTGGTTAAGTTACGCAATGGGGACTCAGATGATCTAGATTCAAGTCCTGCCATAACTTTCCTGCATGACCCTGAGCAAATCACTTCAGTGCTCTGTCTTCACAAACATATAAAGCCAGTAGGTTAGCAGTTCCCTGAAACACTACCTTCCAGAGCTGTTAAGCCAGTGTGTAGGCAGGGTCTCTGGGGCCTGGTTGACACATAGTTCATGTACTGGTCTGATTAGGTCAATTAGGGATGTGGGGTTTTTTTTAAACCAATGTAGTTATACTGGTACAACCCCTACTGAGGATGTGGTTGTACTGCTATAAAGATCCCTTATACAGCTGTAGCTTATTCCACTTTTCCAGGTCTGGTCTACACTACGCGTTTATACTGAATTTAGCAGAGTTTAACCCTGCACCTGTCCACACAACAAAGCCCTTTATATCGATATAAAGGGCTCTTTAAATCGGTTTCTGTACTCCTCCCCGACAAGGGGAGTAGCGCTGAAATCGGTATTGCCATGTCGGATTAGGGTTAGTGTGGCCGCAATTCAACGGTATTGGCCTCCAAGCGGTATCCCACAGTGCACCATTGTGACCGCTCTGCAAAGCAGTCTGAACTTGGATGCACTGGCCAGGTAGACAAGAAAAGCCCCGCGAACTTTTGAATTTCATTTCCTGTTTGGCCAGCATGGAGAGCTCACCAGCACAGGTAACAATGCAGTCTCCTGAGAACAGAAAAAGAGCTCCAGCATGGACCGCACGGGAGGTACTGGATCTGATCGCTATATGGGGAGAGGATTCCGTGCTCACAGAACTCCGTTCCAAAACACGAAATGAAAAAACATTTGAAAAAATTTCCAAGGCCATGATGCACAGAGGCCACACCAGGGACTCAGTACAGTGCTGTGTGAAAGTTAAGGGGCTCAGACAAGCCTACCAGAAAACCAAAGAAGTAAATGGAAGGTCCAGGGCAGGGCCAAAAACATGCCGCTTCTACACTGAGCTGCATGCAATTCTCGGGGGGTCCGCCACCACTACCCCACCTCTATTCGTGGATTCCGAGGTGGGGGTGGTAATCTCAGCCATGGCTGAGGATTCTGTGGACGGGGAAGAGGAGGAGGAGGATGAGCTTGCAGAGAGCACACAGCACTCCATTCTCCCCAACAGCCAGGAGCTTTTTCTCACCCTGACAGAATTACCCTCCCAGCCCCCCCAAGCCACTATCCCACAAAATGAAGTCATGGAAGGGACCTCTGGTGAGTGTACCTTTGTAAATATAAAACATGGTTTAAAAATAAGGGTTTTTTAATAACTAATTTGCCCTGAGGACTTGGGATGCATTCGCATCCAGTACAGTTACTGGAAAAGTCTGTTAACATGTCTGGGGATGGAGCGGAAATCCTCCAGGGACATCTCCATGAAGCTATCCTGGAGGTACTCCAAAAGCCTTTGCAGAAGGTTTCTGGGCAGGGCAGCCTTATTCTGTCCTCCATGGTAGGACACTTGACCACGCCATGCATGTAGCAAGTAATCTGGTATCATTGCATGACAAAGCCTAGCTGCGTATGGTCCCGGTGTTTGCTGGCATTCAAGCAACATCCGTTCTTTATCTCGCTGTGTTATCCTCAGGAGAGTGATATCGTTCACGGTAACCTGGTTGAAATTCAGGAATTTAATTAAGGGGACAGAGATGGCCATTCCTACTGGGATGTTTGCCTGTTGTTTAAAAGAAATCCTTCCTTGCAGGTAGCCAAGCAGGGGGAAGGGGGGCGGGTGATTGGCGTTGAGCTTTTTCGCGTTTGGCTAGCAGGGATCTTCCCTGCTACCAGCCACGCGATGGGAGGGTAGAGAGGTGTTTAGCAGTGATCTTCCATGATACCAGCCACGCGGTGGGAGGAGGGGTAAAGCAATCATCCCAGAGAATTGGATGGGGAGCGTGGTTTCTGCTGCTGCATGTTAACAGGGAAGAAGCAGCACTCAACGGGCTTTGCTTGCTATTTGGTAAAGGAGGGCACTGGATATATGAAAGCTGCAGAAGATAATGGCTTACCATGGCCTCATGCAAGCCGAATTCTGCTGTCCGGACCTGCATCTGTGAGATCTCTAACACCAGAGCCACAGGCACTCAATATTAAGATGCAAAATGCGACCTTGTAGTCAAATCACATGTGCTATGTAAGGTGAATAGTGTTGTTCACCGTGAAAGAGTATAAGCAGTGTTCTGTAAAATCTATCTTTTTAAATACTTTTCCCTTCTTTCCCCCTCCCTCATGCAGCTGCAAATTTTTCAAGCCTCCCTACTCCATCCCGAAGGCTATCTCAGATAAGGTAGTGGAAAAAAAAAAAAAAGATGCAAGACGAAATGTTCTCGAAAATCATGGAAGTGACCCTCAATAAAAGAGCTCATCTGAATGAGTGGAAGGACGTGGTATCAAATTACAGGAAAGATGCCAGTGAACGTGAGGACAGGAGGGACGCTCGAGATGAGAGGTGGCGGCAGGAAGATCAGAGGTGTAGGCAGAAAGATCAGCGGTGGCGGGATGCAACTCTGGGGCTGCTGCGTGATCAAACTGACGTGCTCCAGCATCTGATAGAACTGCAGGAACAGCAGCAGGATCACAGAGTGCCACTGCAGGCCCTGTATAAACACCCTCACCCCTCACCATGTTCCACCTCCTCCTCACCCAGATGTGTAAGAACGCGTCGAGGGAGGCTCCGTGCACCTGCCCACTCCATCCCCATGGACAGCCCAGCCAAAAGGCTGTCATTACTTTGAAATTTTTTTTAGTCGCCTTTTCCTTCCCTCCTATCCTCTTCCCAAACCACACTCGGGCTACCTTGTCAGTTCTCTCCCTCTTTTTATAATGAATTAATAAAGAATACATGATTTTTAAACGATATTGACTTTATTTCCTTAAGCAAGTTGTAATCAAAGGGGGAGGGTTGTTTACAGGGAATGAATCAATCGGGGCGGGGGGAGTCATCAAGGGGAAACAAACACAGCAGTCAGACCGTACCCTGGCCCGTGATGAAACTGGTTTTCAAAGCTTCTCTGATGTGCACTGCTTCCTGGTGTGCTCTTCTAATCTTCCTGGTGTCTGGCTGCGCATAATCAGCGGCCAGGTGATTTACCTCAGCCTCCCACCCCGCCATAAAGGTCTCCCCCTTACTCTCACAGTAGACCTGATGGGCACACAAAGGCAAACAGCAATAACAAAGGGGACATTAGGTTTGTCTGAGGTTTGATCTTGTCGTATGTGGCACCAGTGCGCCTCTTAAAGGCCAATGCACATTCTACACATTCTGCACTTGCTTCAGCTGTATGTTGAACAATCTGACTTACTGTCCAACTGTTTTTTCTGTCTGGAGAAGTAATTTCCTTGCTGCAGCCATGTTAAAACAGAAGTAGTGTTCCTGAAGCACGCGCAGAGACTACATGAACCCCACCTCCCGGCCATCCCATTTGGATGTTGGTGAAACATCCTTGTGACTCACAGGCTTGCGAGCACATTGAATAAATACCCCTTGCGGTTTACGTACTGCGTTGCCCTGGGTGCTCCCAATCCAAGATAGGATATGGATTCCTATCTATCTCCCCACCACAGTTAGACCCATTGCAGCAAAGCCATTCCCACTATTGACCTGCACATTTCCCAGAGTTCACAAAACTTTCTAGCAGGCAGCTCTTAATATTGTTCCTTGCGCTACTTAGCATCCAGGCAGCCACCACTTAGGTTTTACTCTCGCAATATCTCTCATCGCTCCCGACTGACCGTGGTAAAGCTGTCTGGCATTGCAAGCTTCCAGAGGGCTATTGCCTTGTTCTCACTGTGGAGTGTGCTTCTCATCTGGTATTCTGGTTTCAGAGCGAGGAAAGCCAGTACTAAGTCCATGAAAGTGCCCTTACGCCCAATGCGATCAACGAAAGTTTCGCACTCCCCCTAGGCGGAATCAATTCCTCCATACCTGCGCAAAACTATGCCGGTCCCACCAGTCTGTGCTTGTTTCCAGGGCCCAAAATCAGCATTCAATGGCTAGAACCTGCCCCATTACCAGCAGGGCCTCCAAAGCGCAGGGGCCTGCGGTTTGAGAGAATTCTGTGTCCATGTCCTCATCACTCTCGTCGCCGCACTGCATAGCTGCCTCCTCCTCGCCTGGTTTTGCAGGTCCTGGTTCAGCATAAACTGCATGATAATGCACGAGGTGTTTACAATGTCCATGATTGCTGTCTTGATCTGAGCAGGGTCCATGCTTGCTGTGCTATGGCGTTTGCACAGTTCACCCAGGTAAAAAGGCGCGAAACAGTTGTCTGCTGCTTTCACAGAGGAAGGAGTGAAGCTGTACCCAGAACCACCCATGACAATGTTTTTTGCCTCATCAGGCACTGGGGTCTCAACCCAGAATTCCAAGGGAGGGGGAGACTGCGGGAACTATGGGATAGCTATGGGATAGCTACCTACAGTGCAACGCTCTGGAAATCGACACCAGCCTCAGTACATGGATGCACACCGCCGAATTAATGTGCTTAGTGTGGCCGCGTGCACTTGACTTTATACAATCTGTTTTAAAAAACTGGTTTCTGTAAAATCGGTATAATCCCGTAGTGTAGACATACTGCCATGGAAATAGCTGGACTGGTCTAAGGCATCTTTATACCAGTACAACTGCATCCACACCAGGGGGTAGGAGAGGTGTTTGTACTGCTTTAATTATAACCCTATAGTTAGTGTAGTAAAACTTCTCTGTGTGGACAAGGCTGAGGTCACTTCAAGGGTGGCTAAGGCTATCTGGGCCCTAGGTGCCCTAAGGTCTGAGACCCAATCCACCACGTGGAGCCCGGCCTCTCCTCACAGAGAGGCAGGGGCAGTAGCATGAGGCTCTCTTCACACCCCAAGGAGCAGCAGTGCCTCCTCCCCTCAGGAATAGCAGAGCTGGTAGCAGGGTTTTCCACCCTTCTCAAAAGGCTGGTCTGGCAGCAGGAAGTGACTGGGTGAGGTTTTCTGCATTCTTCCAACCTCTGATGGAATAGTTTTGAGGGGCTCCCCATAGCAGGGGGTCTTGGAGTTCACACTCCATTGAGATATATGGAGACCATTGATCCTGAAACCAGAGTTACTGGTTTCAGACTCTCTGCAGACTCAGGCAGACAGCACTGCATCAGTTACACCTGGGTCACATAATCAAGGTTATTTGCAACCACAAAAGCTAGAAATGTATTTTTTACTGAAAGCTTACACTGATGTTGTCATAAACAGATAGTAGGAGTTAATAGAACAGAAGTACTTTATATCTCTTTTGATTGTAAAGGGTTAACAAGTCCAGTAAGCCTGGCTGTCACCTGACCAGAGAACCAATCAGGGGACAGGATATTTTCAAATCTTGAGGGAGGGAAGTTTCTGTGTATGCTGTTAGTTTTTGATTGTTGTTCACTCTGTGGGCTCAAAGGGACCAGATGTGCAACCAGGTTTCTCTCCAATCTCCCTGATACAGGTTCTTATAGATTCCAAATAGTAAGTACTAGGTAGATGGTGAGTTAGGTTTATGTTTGTTTTCTTTATTTGCAAATGTG